>NW_026000241.1:24970663-25002720 GCF_001458135.2 Marmota marmota marmota
GGAAAAATCATACCCGAGGCCCTCTAGCCATCTGAAGTATTTATTAGTATCTTGCAAAGTTAGAGTGTCTAAGTTTTCCTTAATTAGATTGGTATCAGACTTTTCAAGCTACGCTCTATAGTGTGCTAAAGGAAGGGAAAATGCCCAAAGGAAAGAGGACATTGGTATTTGATGGGCACCTGCCCCTCTACTGAGACCTCTTAGGTGTGTTCCTTTAAGGCATACCTGTGTTTTATCATAGAATGTGAAAACCCAACTCTTATTGTCCACGTAGGCATGTTTGGCCAAAGTTTCATATCTGCCTTCTAATATTTTATCACTTCCTATGCAGTTATCCTCTACTGAAGTTTAAAATTTCTCCTTTGAGGTGTTTCATGCAACAGAGGAAATATTCACTTAAAATTATCCATCAGTGGCTTCTTCCTCTTCCTGGCAATGTCAGAGTGACTTAATATCTCTGAGCCTCAAATTCCTCATCTGTGAAATTGGGATAATTTTGACTGCATCACAGAATTGGGAGTGTTCAATCACAAAACAATATGCTAAGTCCATGAAAGGGTGCTCAGTAAATATTTATCCAGTGTATGATAGATACAACCAGAGGCCATGTTGAAAAACATCTGCAAGGCAGCCTGTGGTGGATGGATTGCCCCTCACTGCCATAGTTCATGCTTCTTAAAGAGATGCTCAGGGAAGTGCCATAGCCCAGGTCAAACACAGAAACTGGGGTGGGTGAAACTGTAACCTTCTTTTCTCTTCTGTTCTTTCCACCATATATTACTGTCATTTGTTAAACATCACAGTTTTTTAAATATTATTGCTTTTCACTCTATGGGAGATATTCTAAACTATTTAATACATATAAAACCTGCTGTGATACATTGGAGAAAAGATAATGTCTTCAGTAAAAGGTGCTGGGAAAACTGGAAATCCAGACATAGTAGAATGAAATTGAACCTGTCTTTCACCCTGCACAAAACTCAACTCAAAGTGGCTCAAGGACCTAGGCATTAGACCAGAAGAAAAATAAGGCCAACTCTCCACCATGTTAGCTTAGAAACTGACTTCTTCAATAAGGCTCCTAAATTAGCTCAAGAAATAAAGTCAAAAATCAATAAATGGGATGGTATCAAATTAAAAAAGCTTCTTCATAGCAAAGGAAACAATCAGGAATGTGAACAGAGAGCCTACATAATGGTAGAAAATCTTTGCCACCTGCTCCTCAGATAGAGAGCATTGATCTTCAGGATATATAAAGGAATCAAAAAACTTAACACCAAACCCAATCACTAAATGGGCAAGGGAACTGAGCAGGCACTTCATGGAAGAAGAAATATGAATGGTCAACAAACATATGAAAAAATTTTCAACATCTCTAGCAATTTGAGAAATACAAATTGAAGTACACTGAGATTCGATCTCTAATCAGAATGGTAATTGTTGACAATAACATTAACAATAAATGTTAACAATAAATGTTAATGAGGATGTGGGGAAAACGGTTCACTGATAAATTTTTGGTCGGCCTGCAAATTGGTTCAGCCACTCTAGAAAGCAGTATGGAGATTCCTCAGAAAACTTGGAATGCAACCACCATTTGACCCAGTTATTCCACTCCTCAGTTTATACCAAAGGACTTAAAATCAGTGTGCTACAGTGTTTATAGCAGCTAAAATCACAATAGCCAAGTATGGAAACTACCTAGGTGGTCTATAATAAATGAATGGATAAAGAAAATATGGTATTTATACACAATGGGATATTACTCAGCCATAAAGAAGAATGAAATTATGGCATTTGCTGGTAAGTAGAGAGACTATCATGCTAAGTGAAATAAGCCAGTCCCCCAAAATCAAAGGCCAGATGTTCTCTCTGATATGTGTATGCTAACCTACAATAAGTGAGAATAGGGAAGGGAAGATTTGAAATTCATTGGATTAGACAAAGGGCAATAAAGGATGGGAATAGGAAAACCAGTATCCTGATATATGAATACCCGACCAGGGTAACTCCAAATCTTGTACAATCACAAGAATGGGATCCTAATTAGAATAAGTTATACTCCATGTATGTACAATATGTCAAAATATATTCTGCTGTCATGTCTATCTAAAAAGAACAAATAAAAAAAAATAAAACCTACTATGAAGTAAGTTTTTCCTCCAGATAACCAAATGCGGAAAAAACCCTTTCATTTAAAAGTTTTATGATTGTCATTATTGCAAACAGTACTCATATATGTGTGTGAATATATTTCTGAGGCTAATCATTTAGAGAAGTTTTCAGAGGAGCTGAGTTACTTCTCTCCTTAATAGGGCATAAAAGCTTCATACTTGGAAATGATGTCATTCCTTTTACTGTGAGAGCCTGATAGTCCCAAATGACTATTAGGCAAATATGTTTCTCAGAGGAGTCATGCTGCAGATTTGAGCATTTTCTTATATAAAATAACTATCTGTCACCCTTTGGGAGCCTTAATATGCAGAATTTAAAAGTGGAGAAAATAAAACACCTGGAAGATGGTTGGTGTAAATGACAATGTTATTTTCAATACTTCTCAGGACAAGAAACTTATAATAGATATTATTAAAAAAAAAAGATATAAACCATTATGTCTATGGAATGGAATATTTTTTGAAAATTTTTGTCTATTCTACTTGGAGTCTTTTTCTAGGTCATGGTAAACATATTATTTTAATATATTAAGAATAACCTTTTGCATTAGTATATCTCAACTGATGTGGCCAGAAAAGTTTTCCATACATGACTTTGTTTATTAACTCTTTGTTGGGTTAAATTGAGGTAAGTAAGTTTAGTTATACTCTCTTTAAAGAATGCAGGTAAGGCTTTTGGGATGAAGTAATTCTGGGATTCATTAGAGAGGTATGTAGAAAAGGCTTAGATAAAAAAGAGGTCACTTAGCCTGACACAGTGGTGCACGCCTGTAATCCCAGTGGCTCAGGAGGCTGAAGCAGGAGGAGGATGAGGTCAAAGCCAGCCTCAGCAAAAGCAGAGCATTAAGCAATTTAGTGAGACCCTGTCTCTAAATAAAATACAAAATAGGGCTGGGGATGTGGCTCAGTGATTGAGTGCCCCTGAGTTCAATCTCTGGAACCCCCTTCCCAAAAAAGAGGTCACTTGTCTTTTAGAGATGGTCGGGTGTGGGGGAGAGAAATAGTACCTAGACCACTATCTTTGCAAGTTGGATCTAGAAAAGATATTTGCATCTGATACAATCAGTGACACAGAAGACCAAGCTACCTTTGGAGAAAGTGTAGAAGAGTATATTAGAACATAAAGAAACGAGGTGGTGGCAGAGTCACCAAGACCCGGTTGAGAAGACCAATAAGACTGGAACTTCAGGCTCAGACCAGAATCAAGTTATCTATGTCCAGATACTTTCTAAAGTCAGTTAATGCTTCAAAACAGCACTCTCAGTTCTTCCTTCTCTAAAATATTAACCTGGTTAAGATAGGGAATGGCTCCTTAATCAATGGTATGATTTGCGTTGCAACCTTTTGGGCAGTGGGCATGGAGACTGGCCACAAACCCTGAAGCAGGATTGAATGCAGTAGCTACCTCCTCACCAAATGGAGTGCACATCTTGGAGGATCTCAGTCATTCTGTGGAATTATCTTCAGGTCAGTAACCATGGTAACACCGCACGTGATCACCTATTTCCCACCCTACAAAACATCCACCACAAGTCTCAGTCTTGAATGCTCAGCATGACCTGTTCCTTGTATTTCAATCCTGGCACTGCATTCCTCTGTGCCTTCATTTAAAAGCAAGTTCAAAGGAGACAGAGCTGAGAATTCAAGATTTGTAGTCAGGAGATGCGATGAGAGAAAGAGAAGATGAAATAGATGAGGGGAATTGTTCAAGGTGATGCAGAGTCAGAATATCACAAGTGAAAGTCCCCTAAGGAGAGCATGTACTCACTCATGCATGTTTTATGGATTCTAATGGACTGAACAATATTATAAGATGAACATTTCCTTCCACTTAAAATATTCCTAAAGGCAGGATTTTGTTGTGGAAGATGTACTTGTTTTGGAACCAGAGAGCTGCAACTTTCCCCTATAAGATCCCCAAATGATTGCTGCTATCCATTGGTACTGACAGAAAACTCACTAAGTGTAAATTGTACAGACATTAAGGGGGGATTAATTGGCTAATTCAGTATAAAGTTCAGGAACTAGTTACCAATCATGGTTGATTTGATTCAGTGACATCAGGATCCAATTTCTATTCTTTCCTTCTGCTTTCCAGGGTATCTAACTTATTTAAAGGCCTTGGATGATTAGCTACAATTTCCACACTGTGTATTTCCTTGCCCCTGTCCAGGTGATCAATTTCAGCCAATCAGCACAGTCCATTGCTCTGGGTGCCATTATTGTTTCAGAAAAAAAATAGATTCTATGCTGCTTAACTAGGGTGAAATTTAGACTTAGATTCTGAGACAGGAGCCACCCATGCTGAGTGAACTAGTAGCTGGGACCAACTTAGAAAGGAATGAGAATGGCAATGATAATGGCAAGCATTGCAAGGCTTGGTAGGTAGATTGCATTTAAATCTTTAACTGTACTTTATGAAAAATGTCAGGGCTGACATGAGCACTGAATTAGAATTAACATCTGAACAGCTCCTTGTATAGTACTTGTTATCTGGTAAGTATGTTAGTTCCTTTCTCTTCATCTTACAGTGTAGTAATATATTGGATGATGAAGCATAGAAAGAAAATTGGGTGAAATAATTTGCATTTTCTTTCCAGTTGTCATATTTCAATACTTATATGAATTGGGTGTCACCCTATTTGCAATTTATTATCTTGAAATTTCCAGGACCTTAGGACAATATTGATCACTGACAGAACTTTCTTCCCCCCTTTCTGTTTCTCTTTTACTTTTGTATGTCCTTTTGTTATTGTTGTGAAATAGAACATGCATTCGAAAATCCTTGCCCCATCTTTAAATGTTAAGCTTAAGCTGTGGAGATAGTAGAGACGACTTGTTAATTTTACTTAAATTTACATTTTATAATTGCGAGTAAAATGTAGTTCAATGCAATGTTGGGACCAATTTGTTGGTCATGAGAACCATTTTTTCGTTTTTCACAGAAAGTTTTTGTTATGGTATATATAACCACATATTGATATGTGGTCAACGTCAAAAGCTCACGTGTGAGACAATGAAAGGATGTTCAGATGTGAAATGATTAGATTATGAGAGCAGTCAATCAGTGGATTAATCCGCTTGAATGGATAAATTGGGTGGTAACCACAGGCAGATAGGGTGTGGCTGGAGGAATTAGGTCACTGTGAACAAGTCTTTGGGGTTTTTGTTTAGTTCCTGGGGAGCAAAGCCCTTTCTATTTCCTGGCTGATAAGTCTTGACCTCTTTCCCTCCATTACGCATCTCTGCTGTGATACTCTTCCTCGCCTTGGCCCCAGGGCTATGGAGTCAGCTGATTATGGACTGAACCTCTGAAACCATGAACCAAAATTAAAATTTCTTCTTCTAGGGCTGGGATTGTGGCTCATTTGGTAGAGCGCTTGCCTAGCACATATGAGGCACTGGGTTCGATCCTCAGTACCACATAAAAAGAAAATAAAGGTATTGTGTCCATCTACTATAAAAAATATTTGAAAAAAATTTTTTTTCTCTTCTAAGTTGTTCTTGTTGGATTTTTTTGGTCACAGCAATGATAAAACAGCAGATATAACTGTTTAATATTGGACAAGAGGCATCATAGGCAATGATTGACTGTGAGAACCTAGGAAAATCTAAACCTCCCTGATGGATCTTTTTTTTGCAGAGGGGTGGGGGGTCTGGAAAATTAAGAGAAAAAAAAAGCAGGTATGAATCACAATATTTCCCTAAGGACTGAGAAGATCCAGAGCAGTGTGCTGAAACTGTGTGATAAATAAATGGTATCATCACCTCTAAGGTTTATTATACATTGGCTTTTAATTGTGCTTTTAAATATTGTTTAATAAAGTGAATCTATGCTGTTAGAAGTCAGGAAAGAGGTTACCCTCTGGAAAGAAATGACTGTATATAAATTTCAAGGTTCTCCAGAGAAACAGAAACACACACACACAGAAATATATTTGCAGGAATTGGCTCAAGCTAGAAACCATCAAGCAGGAGTTGCTGTTGCAGTCTTGAGGCAAAATTTCTTCCTCCAGAGGGAAATCAAGAGTTTTGCTCTAAAGTTTCTTAACTGATTGGATGAGGCCTACACACACCACGCAGGATAATCTTTACTTACACTCAACTGAGCGTAGATGTTAGCCCCATCTACAAAACACCATGACAGTGACACCTCAATTAGTGTTTGAGTACTGAGTGTTTAGCCCAGCCAAGTTGACACACAAGACAGGTCACCCCTGACCAGACCAGGGGCTTTGGGAGTGAGGTTTTTTCTTAATGTGGGTGCTGGAATTTGGGGAATACTTCCAGCAATACACTCATGACTTGTATACTCTTCTGTGTATACATTGCCCTTTAGTAAAGAGCATTAGTATGTTTATTTTAACTTCATAACTGAAATTAGAGAGAACAAGTTAGATTTCAGGGAGATTTGTCAGGTGGCTGCTCTGGCTCTTTTTAAAAATTAAATTATTTAAATTATTCTCTTTTGTTATATATGATGGCAGAATGCAATTCATTTCATATTACACATACAGTGCACAATTTTTCAAGTCTCTGGTTGTACACAAAGTATTTTTACACCATCTGTGTCTTCACACACATACTTAGGGTTATGATGTCCAAGTCATTCTGCCGTCTTTCCTACCCCCATGCCACCTCCCTCTTCATGCTCTGGGACTTGTACAAAGATTTCTGTGATTGCAGAAGACTTGGTGGGTGAGAGTTGTTGTGGCCAGATGGTGATCTCTCCCAATACCCAAGCACAAGAAGCCAGCATGTCCCTAGGTATCTGTCACACCATTGCATTATAGTTTAGAAATGCAAGATGACTCTATAAAGTTATGTATTTTTAGAATAATAAAGTTGCTAACATTCTGCCTGTACACAGGATGTCATAATACAAGGGTGATCAATTTAACAGTTATTTAGTTATAACAGCAATAACATGAAGTTTTTCTCTAGGTTAATAGATCTTCAGGTCTGCCTAATTTGTTGTTCTATTGATTAGTTATAAACAGTAAAAAAAAAAATACATAATTGACTTGGGAGTTAAAAGACTTGAAAAAATCTAGTGTATATCCTGACCAAAGTTGTATGGTTTTCTGCCTCCTGATTTTAGTTCAGTCTCTCGTGAAGGATCAACCTACTATGACCTACGTTCTTTGCATTTCTTGCTGATAAAGTAAATGAGAACCTGCGGAAGTACATTTCCCTGTTCACTCTCCATCCTTGATCCAATTTTGCCAAAAACCACATTGAAATGGAAAGAGATTTCCAGGCAATTCCCTCTCATTGGATTCTTTCCACCTGCCACAGGCTGTATTTTGTCAGCAAGGTTGTTTCTAACTGGCAGCAGTGAAAGTTGGCTTTTGGCAGAGAGTACATTGAAGAAGGTGGCAGAGAAGGAAAGGCACAGGATGGCAGGTCCCTCTTTCTGGTCATGCCAGATTGCTCATGTTGTAGCACAAATGGAATGGATGTCTCTGAGCAATTTGTTTCCACCCACTCTATTGACTGTAGGCAGAGGAGTGTTTTTATGCCAGTAAATCCTTCTGAAAACAAATGAACAAGCTATATATTTTTTTCTGGCAATGAGTGGAAGGGTTAGGACTAGGGAGAGGTGACTAGACCCTTGCTTTAGATTCAAAATTATAGGGGGCTCCAAAAAAAACCTGGGTACTTAAGAGAAATATCATCTAAAAATATTGCATTAAGATAATAGTTATCTTGAGTAAATTTTTTTGTTTGTTTTGTTTCGATGGCAAGTTGGGCAGAACTCAGTCTGAGATGTGTGGGACCCTTCTGACTTCTAAACCCATGTTGTTGAGGGTAACGCTTTTTCTTCAGGATGTATATAGTTTCTCTTGCATAAGTATTTTCAATTCAGCTTATCCCAGTTTAGAAATGCCTTGAGGAAACTACCAAGCAAGGTGTCAAGAGTAACAGTGATTACACAAGGGATAAAGAGATAACCAGGTAAAAGAAAATATACAGGAAACAATGCAGGCAGGAGAAACCTATATAAGACATGTTTCCTGAATATAAAAGCAATAAGTTTTTGTTAGGAAACTTAAAATTTATAAATTCAGAAAATTATAAAGAAGGAAGAGTATTACTTTCCAAATCAACTTCATTGCCAAAAAAATATTCCCCCCTACCTCCTTGTCTCCCACCTCTTGTTCCCTTTCCTCTACTGATCTCCCTTTGATTTTCATGAGATCTGACCCCATCTTTTTTTCCCTTTCTTCTTCTCTAGCTTCCACATGTGAGAGACAACATATGACCCTTGACCTTCTGAGTTTGACTTATTTTGCTGAACATGATGGTCTCTAGCTCCATTTTCCTGCAAATGACATGATTTCAGATTTCCTTATGGTTGAATAAAACTCCACTTTGTATATATACCAGATTTTCTTTATCCATTCATCCATTGATGGACACCTAGGCTGGTTCCCATAGTCTGGCTATGGTAAGTTGTGCTGCTATAAACATGGGCATGGATGTCTCACTGTAGGAAGATGGCTTTAATTCTTTAGGATAAATACCAAGGAGTGGTATAGTTGGGTTAATTGGTAGATTATATTCAGTTTTATTTCTGTCATAATTTTCCATTTGTTTTTTTTTTCTTCTGTTGTCAATTGCTATCAAAATTTCACTTTTGTTCTCAAATGATTCTTTTTCTGGTGTTTTTATTTTGACAAGTGGTTTTATTTAAAATTTCAAAAGATATTGCTGAATCCATAGGTATATGGTCATTGACATCAAGAATAAGAGGTCTTTAGGATTCCTTCTTCCAGGCAATAAAAGTTAATCTCCTGATTGTGACAATAAAAAAATCTGAGAAAAATACCCAAAAGATCAGCTTTCAAAACAAGGGGTGTAAGATAAATGAGAAAGGACAGTGATCCCTAAAGAGAGATGGGAAACAAAAATGTGTGCCCTCTGATTGAGCAGCCTTCATGCCTTGCAAGTTTTCAGGCTGTGAGTCAGGGACAAAGAACCCAGTGGACTTTATTTGACAGACAGAGCTGGGAATTTGGGGAAAGAGGACAGGCAGTGCTCACAGGACAAGGAACCACACAGGAGAAAGTTGCACAGAAGGACAATTTTGGAGATTTGCCAGGAATCCCTGTTTTCTGTAGATGAGGATCAGTGTATATGCATGAGAACACTCCTTGGGCTTGGGGAATTAACCACCTTATCCCAGTGGCTCAGGAGGCTGAAGCAGGAGGATCACAAGTTCAAAGCCAGCCTCAGCAACAGTGAGGTGCTAAACAACTCAGTGAGACTCTGTCTCTAAATAAAATACAAAATAGGTCTGGGGATGTGGCTCAATGGTGGAATGACTCTGAGTTTCATCCCCGGTACAAAAAAAAAAAAAAAGACAGTACTTGATGCCCACTCAGTGCCAGGGGCAGGGCATGTCTCCACCAGCCAATCTGGATCATCTCATAATTCCTTGATGCATTCAATAGAGGACTTGAATTAATCCTGGAGGAAGTATGTATTGACTTCTTTTGTAACATTTTCTTCTCTTGGATGCATGAAATAACTTTTTGTTTTATTAAAAATATTAATTCACTTATCCCATTCCTCAATATATGCCCACAGGACTTAAAATCGGCATATTAGAGTGACACAGCCACTTCAGTGTTTATAGAAGCTCCACTCACAATAGCTGAACTGTGGAACCAACCTAAATGCCCTTCAACAGGTGAATGGATAAAGAAATGGTGGTATATATACACAATGGAATATTACTCAGCATTAAAAGAAAATAAAATTATGACATTTTCAGGTTAATGGATGGAGCTGGAGAATATCATGCTAAGTGAAGTAAGCCAATCCCCAAAACCCAAAGGCCGAATGTTCTCTCTGATATATGGATACTAACATAAAATAAGGGGTGATGGACAATAGAAGTTCATTGGATTAGACAAAGAAGAATGAAGGAAACAGTGGGGGTGGGAATGGGAAAGACAGTTGAATGAATCAGATATGACTTTCTTATGTTCATATATGACCAGTGTAATTCCACATCATGTACAACCACAAGAATGGGAAATTATACTCCATGTATGTAAGATATGTCAAAATACATTCTACTGTCATGTGTAACTAAAAATAACAAGTAAAAAATTAAAAAAAATTAAAACTTAAAATATATTAATTCAATATTAGGTGTCTATACATGGGCTTCCTATCAGTTAACCTTGGTATTAAATGTGCTCTTGGTTACTTTTTTTTTTTTACATTTCCTGTCTTCTATTGTTTATTCCATATGTTCTTGTCTTTCTCCATCAACAACATGAAATGAATTTCTAATTTCTGTCCCCTAATTTATCATCTTCTCAATTAATATCTTCTTTTATTCTTTCCCTTTTCTTTTGTCCTCAGCATCTTGGTTTGATTTGCTGCAATAACGTTCCTCCTTTTTATCATTTATAAAGCAAAATTAAAATCTGTATCAAAAGTAGAAACTATTTCCTGGTCTCATAAATTTTCATTTTCCATCTTTTCCTATATCACAATTAGCTCCTTTTTTACTTCTCATTTCTAGAGCCCCACAATTTATCAAATTGCATTGACATTTAAGAAGCTCATTGCTTAAAATTTTTATATTAGTTTCTTGTAGTACTTTTTAAAATGTGAATCTTCTTATCTTAAGGATAGGTACCTCATTCAGGGTTCTTAGAACATTTTACCTATCATCATCTCGTAGTTAATGTTTTTTAAATTGTATATCAATAATAGCCACAACTCTGTGGAAATAAAAAGGCAACAATCCTTGGTCTAAGCACTGAACAGGCATTGATTTGTTTTCTTACATTATTTCTGGAAGGCTATTCATTCAATCTTGAATGAATGAAATCTTTTCAAGTTTGGCATCTGTCAAAAACCAGAGTATGGATGCTTCCTGCTCTCACACATTGTTTAGCTTATTTTATTTTCATTTTTCAGATTTCTTTCCCAAGATCTTGAAGTAGAAAACTGATATTGTCAGTGACCCAAACAAATTTCCATGATTTAATAGTCGATAGTCACTCTACCAGATTGAACAAATTCTATTTTTGTTTACTGGACTGCAAAATTCTGGATGGTGAATTAATGCCTGGCTATTTGAAGTCATCTATGTCACTTGGCACTGTGGAATCATGACTGCCTCCATCTATGTTGGATTAATAAAAATGGATCCTGGCATGTGGCCAATTATGGAGTGATATTCTTAGTTCCTTATGTTTCATGTATAATTGAATGGGCAGGTATGGGAGGGTGCCTCTGTCTACACAATCCAGGTTTCCAAAGTCTGAAACTACTTTTAAAGTATTCATTCGTTTTGTTTCTTTTCCTGTTTTTTTTTTTTTTTTTATAATGTCATGTTAATTCACAAAATGATTGAAAAGAACTCCTAATTCCTGTTTGAGTGTTGTGACATAGATTTTACTATAAAGGTCCCCTAATGGAATTTTTTAAAAATATTTTTTAATATTCTTATAATTGGTTGGAATTCTCACTGTGCCAACCCAGAGGTGGTGGATGGATATGTATTTTCTCTGAAATTGAAGTTGTAATAAAGACACACACGGTTCCAATTTTGTTGTCAGCCTTCATTATTATGACTGGTGACAGGTCAGGGTAGACATTTCAGATTTGTAAAGAGCTGGCTAAAGTTTCTGGCTCACTTCTAACTGGTATGCCACACACATGTGGAAAACAAAGCCTCATTATCCCTGGCACAGTCTCCTAATTCTCACCTTCCAAGGAGAGCAGAAAGTATGTTCATGCTAAATCATCATTTCTTCCCAAAGTTCCGAAATCTCATGGTTTCAAATGGCATTTAATAGCCAGTCCTAAGACTTCCAGTTTCTTTAACTCATTAATTCAGCAAATACTCAGCAATTACTTTTGTTTTCAAGGTAAAAATCTTATTATCAGAGGATCTGGAGATAAAATAGGTCAATAAGGCCACTGCTTTCATGGAGCTCAAATTCAACAGAGGGACACGGACATTAGGATGTAAATGAAATAGTATCATAATTTCTAGGTGTTATGAAGAAACATAGAGTCATGGAGTGATTGCATGAGGGGACATCTTGGGATGGTATTTGATGGACCCTGGGGAAGGGGAGGTGATATTAGATAAGGCAGCCACAGAGGACATTCTTTTGAGTTGAGACTAGAAGGAAGGAAACCATTTAAATAAAGATGGGAAAAGAGTCTTCCAGGCAGAGGAAACAGGAATATGAAGTCCTAAGGTAGGTGCAGCCATGGTGTGTTCAAGGAACAGGAAAAAAGCATCAGGAGAAAACATTATGAGAGAGGGCAGTCTAAGTAGTGGCTAGAACTCAGGGGCCAGAGAGCATCTTCAGTGCACAACTATTTGGATTTTATGTGTGATCATAAACCATGGGAGGATCTGAAAGAGAAGAGTGTCATGATCTGATTTCCTGCTTAAAAGATCACTTCAGTTGCTTCATGGGAAAAAGGATTAGGGCAGGAAGGGAGTCAGAAGTAATAGTTCAAAGGCTATTGCAGGGCCCTGTGATGCTGGCTTGTGTAGGATTGGGAAGGAGGGATGGTGGACAGGTGGAAGACAGGTTCTGGAAATAGAGGTGACAGCAGCCAACATCCAGAGAATTACAGTTAGCCAAGAAGAATAATTCCTTTTTGTTTTATTTAAACAATATGGAAAGGACTTCTAAGGAAAATATTTGCCAGATTTTTTTTCTCAACCATTGGCTTTATTTTCTGTATTAATTTCCATTTAAGTCCACAAAATATTACTTTTTAAAAATAACCCTTCATTATTTTCTTAATGCATTTATATATGTATGTATTCCACTTCCTGTAAAAGCAGCTGAGTTCTTCAGAGAAAATAAAGTCAGATTCAAGATTTCCTATCTATTAAAGCTATAAATTAGGATTTAAATCCTAACTTCTTACCAGATTGTTTTCCCAATAGTACAACCCAGTTGTAGGGATCAGAATGTACGATAGGTCAAGATCATTGTACTATCTTGTGTATTAGTTAATAAAAAAAGGTGGGGGGCTCTATTTTGTTCCTTCATTTGTAGTTCTTTGGAAGTATATCATCTGCACCCCCCATATTAGTGTGGTTTTTGTTACTATAAGGAAATACCTGAGATTGAATACTTCATACACGAAAGAGGTTTATATAGCTCACAGTTCTGTAGGCTCAGGGAATGGTGCAAGCATTGGATCAGCTCTGTTGAGGGCCCCCTTGGCTGCATCACTTCATGGCAGATAGCAACAAAATGGTGGAAACACTGGTGAGATGGAGAGGTTACATTGTGAAATAAGACACCAGAGAGTGAAAAGGCTCACTTTTTTTTTTATAACAATCCTCATGAAAAAACTAACCAACAAATCCATGAGAACTACCTTAATCCTGTTGAATGACCTCCTAGTAGGCTCCACCCTTTAAAGGCCCCACCACCTCTTACCATTGCCATGTTGGTGCCAAGCTTCCAATGTATAAAAAATACACATGTAAATGATAGCATCCCCTCCTAGCCTCATGTCCATTCAAACAGTTCCTTAGAAACAAGGGAAAAAATACATTTTTCTCTTCTAGTTGGATTTGTCAGAGCTGCTAACACGTTGAGGCAGAATTTTTTTCACATTTCTTGATGTGGCCAGGAACTCATTCTCTAACTTGTTGCTTTGGAAAGAGGTTACAGGAAAAAAAGTAATTTGAAGAAAACAAACCATAAGAAAATATCTTTGGAGTTCTGAGAAAATGCACTGGGGATAATCAAGAGTAACCAGGGCTTACCCAAAAGCACAGGAGATGAGAGTTATGGGGAGAAAACTAAAATAGTAAAGGTAACATTCACTGTAGCACTCAAGGCCACCTTGATCAAAGATAAATTTGGTGAACTTAATTATCATTGAAAGCAGTCCACCTATTTTCAGACAGTTTGGTGCACAAACCCCCAAATTTCTCAGAAACATGAGTGAGATTATGTTCATATCTTCAGAGGAAACAACTGAGTATTTCTTTTGCTAGAAAGTATGCTAGATTAATTGAGGATAAAAATTTGTGAGTTGTAGAAGTTTCTGCCAACTTTGTTGTCAACCTTATTATTTTTAATCATTTGATAAAAAGCTACTTAGAACCTTCAATTTCTAGATGAATAGATGATCTACTCTTCTCTCTCCCTGTGCTTCAAAGTTGCTGAGCAACCCTTGTGCTGTTCCTTGAACATGCCAGATATGCATTTTCCTTGAACCCTTTCCCTCTTTCCTCAGAATCTCATTTTGCTCACCTCATAACCACCTTCTTGAGGTGTTCCTCAAATGTCACCTTCTCAGGAAGGCCTTCCCTGAATACCCCATTTCAAATTCCATTTTAGATGGAGGAAATCTCATGTCTTCCTCCATCTTTCCCAAAATGTAAGCATCACAGGGGGTAGAGATTTTTCTCTTCCCTGTCTCTTGAGGAGCTGGGTCAGTGCCTGGCACAAAGTAGGCCTATATTTTGAGCAAATGAATATATGAAACTAATGTCTGCATCAAAAAACTTGCAGTCTAACCTGGAAATTTCTGTGCAGTGTAATCATGCAATGGAAAGGTTAGCACAGGGGAAGAATTTGCAACTCACAATGGGAGTGCGGTGTCAGTGAAGACAGCTGGGAGTAGATGAGACTCAACTGATACCCAAATATTGACCAGGAGCTAGACAGACAAAAGACAGACATTGCTTACATAGCCTGACTTAGATTTACTGTAGGACATAAAGCAAGTTATTACTATCCATCATTATACAAAGCTAGAGCAATAGTTTTGACACGTACACATACAGAAATAAAAACAAATAAAAGGCATTATAGTTAAATCTCTTGAATTGTGATATTTACACAGATGAAAGACTGACATTAATTCATTTCTAAGATAGTAGTTTACAAAATGGACCTTTGTCTTTATTTGGCTTAGATTCCCAAGACTATCATTCAAGAAGTTCTTATTTCTCTCACACATTGTGACTCGTGTTATCTGGAACTTCAGGTATGTGGTCTAAAGCATACATTAGAAGATAAGAGTCAGACCAAAACCATAGATTTCCTGAATCTTTTCAACTTATTAACATTTATTAATAATTATTCATTACTAAACAACAAACAGCCAACACTGGATAAGCAAATATATAAATAGTGTAATATGCATTTAGAGTAAGATTATAAAGAAACCAAAACCTAAGTAGCAAAACAAACAAACAAACAAACAAACAAATTATTTGCTCTAATTGAATTCTTCACCTTAACTGTTTTGCATATAAGGAAACCCACTGGATCTTCTCTTGCCCACTCATTTCAGCATTTCACTAGAAATGGCATCTTCCGTTGCTGCTGAGAACAGATCTGTCATCTGAATCTTAGACAAGTTCAGTTCCCTGAGGAAATTCTCTGTGATACACACACCTTTTCTTAAGTAAAAAGAGCTAAATGCTCCATGGGTTAAGAGACACCAGGGAAAAGTAAAAAAAAGAAAAAAAAAAGATGACCTCTCATTTCTGGCTTCTACCTTTCTCCAGGGACTATACTATTCTTTGTGGCAGAGGCAAAAAATAAAGTCTTAGTTACATAAATGCATCAAGCAAAATGCTCTTTTTCCAGTGGTAAGGAGATAATGTTCCAATTTCCTCTTAAAGAAACAAAGAGAGCATACCCTTCTACAGAGAGCATTCTAGCTGTGGGCTGCTCACTCCATGTCCTTCCAGTGCTCAGCTAGTTTCCTTGGCAAATTGGATTGCCCCTGGCAACCTCAACTTCTACTCAAACTATTGTCTTTTGCAGAGTTGGCAGTTATAAATCCATGTTCCAGAACAACATTTAAACAGAAAATACCATTAAAATATGACCATACCTTTAATGCTTCATTACACATTTTGAGGACCTCATTTTTGTCTCTGACATTCAAATGATTTGTTTTGAGAATGCTGGCTCTCAACTCTACCCATGAGAGTTTTCTGGGGCACTTTAAAAAAAAATACCAATGCACAGGTCTTTTCTCAAAGACACTTAACTAGTTTACCTGGGTGTGACCTCATTCCATTTTTATTTCCATGACATGACAGCCACCATTGATATAATGTGTAATGGAGTGAGGTTGTTGTCTAAGATACAATCGAAATACTTTGACTTAAGACATTACCACCAGAATCCAAATCTGTATGGCTTTAACCATATTTTTTTAGCATCCCTGGCCCTTAATTTTGTCATCTTAAGAGTGGAAATACCAATATCTACTTTTTTTTTAGTTTATTTGAAGTGATTACAATAATAGCTTTTAAAACAAATTGAAAGTGCATTTTAAAATATTCTGAAGTAGTTATTTATTATTTTGGGGGCTGCTAGTCATCTATTTTATCTTGGGGCTATAACTAAGAGACCTGACCTCAGTTTCTTCACATGACCCAAATTGGGCCAAAGTCTCTTCCTAAAAGGCTGAGAGTTTCAGTGGTTGAGTTTCCATTCAGAGCTAATGAGAGTCTGCCCTGAGACCCTTATCAAGGTCTTGTTACTCAGGCTGCAATGATGTCCTGGTGCCTCTGAATTCCCCAGCCTCATTTCCCATCTCCTTTTTGTCATTACACAATTGCAACTACTCTCCTTTACATTAAGGTAAAATGATTCAGCCTTGACCTTTAACAAATAGCTCATTTCCCTGACATTTCCTCAAAGACCCAGGTTCCCTGCAGACTCAGGCATCCTGAGAAGGACAGGGCAGGGCTGCCACCCCACCCACCACACCTGCTGTCTGTCTTGATTCTTCCTTACTTCCATATGCTGCAGGGGCTCTTCTGAGCAAATGGTCCTGTGTCCTTTTCCATGTGGGCATCCTGGTCTTGAAAATGCCCAGGAGGAAGGACAGCAGTCAAAAAGCAGAGATTATCAAGCAGAGATCTGGAGAAATCTGAAATCTTGGTAACTTACTGCATTCAATCAAAGAAGAGCTGGAGTTATGACAGAGCACCAATAGCTATTGGTTCCAGGTTGAGATCCATCACCATATGACCATGAACAAGTGATGTTACCTCTCTCTGTTCCTCTTCTATATCTGTAAGCAGAACTCACAAGTTTCTTGTGTCACAACTAGAAGTGTCATAAATTAAGCACTTCCCAGATTAAGTGCTGTCAGTGGTCGGGTTTCCATTCAGAGCTAGTGGGGGAGCTAGCCAGAAAAGTTTAAATGTCAAAAAATGATGCTTATGGTTGTAAGAAAGAAGATCCTGAGCTGTGTATTTAGTTTGAAGAACCATATCTGTATTTTAAAAAATTATTGATTTATCCATTTAAATATCCTGTTATATGAAATATATAATAATATTTAAATGTACTTATTGTATATTTTACTTATATACAAATATGATAAGATAAATGAATATAATTCATACATATAATATATAAATTGGTATTTATTATACTCTAAACTAATATTTGAGTACATACATACATATTAATTTAAATCTATTCATTCCAGTAATACTTTAGTTGTCCTAGAAAACAACTACTTAATGTTCAGTGCCCTACACTTAATCAGGGGACAGGGAAAACAGAGCCATGGTTTGCTAGGATCTTTCCTATTTTCAAGATCTTTCGTTCTTACAAGCAAAGCAATTTATTTTGCGCCAAAGAGGATTCACAGTCAGGCTGTGGTCAGTCACCTTGCCTGAGAAAGCTGTGTTCCTTTCTTACCATTTTGTGTTGCTCACGTGCTGTGCACAGCATGTGGGCATGGACACACATCCATCCGCAGATCTGAACTAAATAAGGCCAAATTGATCAACAGCACAAAAGGCAGAAAACTTCAGCATCTCCTGTGCAACAAATCACCTGTTGTTATCCTGTCCAACACATGGTTATGAAATTGGCTTTGCTTTATCTGCTGGGGAGGTCTGTTTGGAGAATAGTAAAAGGACATGTCCTTCTTTTTAATTTCCTCAAGTTACAATTCAGCTTTTGTTGATTCTGTTGCCAACCTGGAAAAAATACATCTTCTGTTTACAATTGGGTTGGGCATGCACTGCACAAATCGACCAGAATTTGACAAGAAGAATGTGCAGTGGGGTTCTAAGTGACGAACACTTCCCATGTCCCCTGATATTTGACCTGGTCAAACATTTATTGATTCCGGTTGCTGTGTGACATGATGGTGTTAGAGAACAGACGTTGGGAGGAGTGCAGGCACTTAGAGAAGGTGCCCTGAGGATTTTGTGTCTAGACTTTAATTGGAGGAATAAGATAGGGTTAGTCAGACATTTGGTCCATGTGTATTTTTTTCAGGAGAAGGTTAGGATCTGAGTAGTTGTGGGAGGAAAGGAAGTGAAAGGATTAAATATGAGGGTTATGTAGACCAAGCTTACCTAAATTATGCAAATAGCTGAGAGTCAATGAAGACAACAGGAGGACTCAGAGTCTCCAACTGATCTTCCCGCTGTGTTTGTTAACTTTAGACCTAATAGCTAATGTCTCTGTCAGATGAGTTTGGCTGCTGTTAGCTTTGAGGCCTTGGACAACTTATTTAACCATTGTAAAGCTTTGGTTTTAGAGGTGAGAATATAGTACATACAAGGCAAGTATATTTTATATGAAGAAGGAGTTCTTGAAGGATTTATTTAATTAAAATATACACCATTCAGGACTAACCCCTAACACCGAAGTCAAGCATTGATTAAGCATGGAGCCAGGATACATGAGTTAAAATTCTACCTCTCCTACTCAAATTCTCCATCTCTTACTCATTTGCTGCACACCACCCTTTCTTTCTCTGCAAAATGGGGTTAGTGTAGTTCTACATCATAGTTTTTTTTTTTTTTAATTCATGAAGTGCTTAGTATTCATAAGTATCAACTTTAACTATAACAGTTATTATTTTCCAACAAAAGTGGCACACTCTCTCAGGAGCAAGGCATAAATACTATAGAAAACTCTCTAGGTTTACCTTTTTTTCTTTTTTGGTACTGGGGATTGAACTCAGGGGCACTCAACCACTGAGCTACATCCCCAGCCCTATTTGAATCTTTATTTAGAGACAGGGTCTCTCTGAGTTACTAAGCACCTCGCCATTGCTGAGGCTGGCTTTGAACTCACGGTGCTCCTGCCTCAGCCTCCCGAGCCACTGGGATTACAGGCATGTGTCACCGCACCCGGCTCTAGGTTTATCTTTTAAATTAGGCAATTCTCCGTAATTGTTTTAAACTGGTAGACATTTACTGTATTTGAAATTTTGTAAATAAAATGAGAGTGTCTTAATATGTTATATTAAACCATTTCAGACTTGCATAATTAAAACTTGCATGATTCCAATTGACATAAAATGTGACCAGCCCTATAGTCCACAGGGTTGTTATGAGCATCCAATGTGTTAATGTATGCCAGTCTTCTTTAGCCCAGGGCCTGACATTATTAATAGTAATGATCTCCAGGCAGTAGAACCGAGATTTGATACTGGGGATACAGGGAAAAAATGCTATTTCTTTCTCCCATGATTCTTGCAATAACTGTCCCACACTTGACTGCTTTCTTCATTCTAGCACAGAGCTGGTTTCTATATGAGCATGAAGGAAGTTCTGGGTAATTGCTGTCTACAGAACCCCATGATAGGAGGTGTTTTAAAAAACCAGGGCAAATTTAAAAACTCCATCCAACTCTCCTACAGTTCCACACAGAGGGATGCAGTTTACCTGGGATGTTTCCATCTTAACAACTTGGACAAAAGGCCTGTGGGATTTTGAATTTAGAGAAAAATATTTTAGTATATGAGAAGTTGGTAAAGTCAGATTCCTGCTTTCTATATCACATTGTCCCTGACCGATGGATATCACTTTTAATAATGTGGATTCCAGCATGTTTATTCACAGAGGATGTCTGTTGAGGGTTTATGCCTGAACCCAGAAAGAGCCCTGCTTGTTTTTATAGAAAACTTCTATCTATCTATCATCTATCCATCCGTCCATTCATCTACCCCCACTCTCTATTTTTTCTTGTTTCCGCTCCATTTATTCATCAAACAAACTGGGTTTGCTATGTTAGTCACTGTGCGTAGTTATAGAGAAAAACAGATAAATGGATCACAGACTTTTAACATACATATAGTTCAGCATGGAAAGGGTCTGATAATTATTTGAGAGGGTAATAACTACCATGATAAGGGATGGTTTTAAAGCTAGGAAAGGACATTCTAAGTTAGTGAAGGAAGGAAATAAATTGGAAGAAGTTTTGTCAGACTTACTGGGAAAACAATGGCTTCTCAAAGATTCCAGAGAAACCATGATTTTTAAGGGACTATCATAGGTTGGCCTACCTGACTTAGTCATTGGTAAAAATTCATGTTAAACACTTATCAAGTCTTGCAAAGAATAAGTGTATGTCCATGTGCAAGGTCAAATAGTGTTTGAAAAATGGTCAACAATTTATGGGAAATATGTCTTCCACCAAATAACAAAATCAAAAGTACGAGGACAGTAAAAATTAGATTAACTCATAACCAACAATACTTAGAAATGTCATGGAAATGAAGAACTGGTTCTTTCTATAATTTTGATTCTAGAGAATATTAATATGGTTTGGATAATTTTAGAAGCAAAACAACTTCCTTACAGTTATTTGTGTATTTGTTCAACAAAGTTTTTTGTGTGTCTACTGTGTACTGGGTGGTTTTTGATGGAGATAGAGTAATGACCAAAAAATGAAAAGTAAGATTAGTCAGGATAACCAAACTCACCGCATTGTGTTAACATTGTGACACAAGGAGGTGGGCATAGGTCTCTTGCTTTGTATCTGTATATTTAGCACAAGATGGTAAGTCAGGAGCATGGCTGATAGCCTTGGGTTCAGATTGGATAGAGAACTGGCTGACCCTGGTCAGGTCAATGCAATCAACAAATCATGGTGAGTTGGCAAGGATACAGAAAAGATGTCAGAAGGCTGTCCCATGAGTCTTCTGATCAGTGCTACTTGAGCAGGCTGCTGCTCACATGTCTGTCCCTATGGTCCCTCAGTATAGCTATGCATGGTAGTTCGCACCTATAATCCCAGCTGCTCAGGAGGCTGAGACCAGAGTATTGCAAGTTCAAAGTCAGTCTCAGCAGCTTAGTGAGGCCCTGAGCAACTTAGGAAGGCCCTGTCTCAAAATTAAAAATAAAAGGTGTTGGGGATGTGGCTCAATGATTAAGAGACCCTGTGTTCAATCCCTGGTGTGTACACAAACACACACACACACCTCTTTAGGGTGAGTTGGTTCTTTCAGAGTGGGGAGAAGAACAAGGAGTCAGTCCACAGGGTAAACCTCCAAGGAACTTCTTGATATTAAACATCTTGCTTCTGAAACCACACAATGAACAACAAGTTTCATTATTTAGATAACTTTCCTTTCTGAAGGGTGAATGGTTCTCCAGTAATTTCTGATTTCAATAGATAATAAGAAACATTTTATTTAAAAAACCACCTGAGGCTTGAGATCCAATAGTGAACCACAACTGTTATAGTTTTTATCTGAGAACGGTTTTCTTTTACAACTGATATTAAGATCTCTGTGAAAAATGTTGGCTTCTCAATCTACAGACTAAACAATTTATGTGATTTTCTGGCCTTACCAAGAGTCCCCCGCCCCCATACCCCTTATCACATAGATCTAAAATGGCATTTTCAGATCAAGAAGACAACCTTGCAAATAAATTTCTGGAGCCGTGTTTCATTAAAACCTTGCAGTGGCAACAGGAAGGAATGGTGTTGGAGTATAATTTCACTTACAAAATCAAGCAGAAAATGAATTTCTCATTGCTCAGAGCCTGTTATCAGTGAGCATGACTGTTCAAGGCCAGCATCTGAAATCAAGAGAGCCAGTTCAGGGGAGCATTAAATTACCACAAAAAGAAAAACAATTTTTGTGATTGAGTTGTAATGGGAGAGGGGGAGGAGTTTTATTTTACATGAAATCCAACCTTTATAAAAGTTGTTTTATAAAAGATAACTTTAAATCCATTATAATGCTATAAAATCCTAATTTCCTAAGGCTATTAAAATGTAACACTAGTCCTAATTTCCTGGATCACCATAATGTTCAGTTAATTGTAACTGAAGTCTTTAAAAATATGTGACAATACTCCTGCCAGTGATGAGAAGGTGATTAGTGATCCAGGTACCACAAGGTCTACAGGGAGGTCAGGCAGAATTTACCCAACCTATCGGAAGTTCTCTTACAGGATTAAGAACTCCTTCTGAACTACTCCAAGGAGAAGACCTTGGTTTGGGGGGACATACTTCCCTGGGTATAAAATCTTTACTCTGTCATTTATGGGCCCTTAGAGCCTGAACAGTTTATGAAATATTTTAAGCCTTAAAGTTTTTTTTGTTTCACTTGGAAAAATGGCCAAAAGAATACCTACCTTATGCTGTTCTTACACTAGAATGCATATGTAAAACACTAACAACATGGTGCTATATTGGCAAATAATATTTATTTATCTCTGTAGTCCTTTTACATATGAGAATCAGGTTACCCATTCAAAGGCACTTTGACAAGTAAGTGCTTTGATCTCAGGGAATGGGGCAAACGGCTTTGTAGCATCTCCATTCCCTCAACGACAGATCATGAAAAATTAGAATAAATTATCACAGTTATGAGAGATGAATGTGGAAAACAAGATTGAGAATCAATCTTTGAAATTCTTGGATTTTAAACTCTGTTGAGTATCATTGTATACCAAGATCCTGCCTTTGTTATATATAAAATATATAACAAAACTGGAAACCCATATATAATAGGTTTCCAGTTTCAGCTGTTTTGTGTGTATGTGAGTTTTCTCTCCCCAACTGGTTTGGCAAAATAATGATTGAATAATTCATATTATTTTTTCCTTTCCTTATCTACTTAGATTGATTTTACTGTGTTGCACATCACAATATATAGATCAAATTACAATAAACCACTATAACTTATTCTCCACATATGCAGTCATGATGATCTTTACAAAACAAAGAATCCATCAAGGAATGATATTCCCATTTATAAAGGCTTTAGATCAGTCCCTTTATCCTTACAATAAAATCCCATTGTCTTTTCATGGACATGATAGGGTTATTACAGATTTTTTACCTCATTGTCTCCCACTGTCTCCTCCAGTGGTTCTATTCTGGCCTCACTGATCTTTCTCTTCCTAGGTTATTTTGTCAGTTATGTTCTGGCTTTTGCCTCCACTATCTAGAAGGATCTTTTGAAGACCTCTGCTGGCTGACTCCTTGTTCTCATGGAGCTTCTAGTGCAAGAGTCTAAGCCTCAGAAAGACCTTTAATTAATCCACAGGTCACTGCCTCACTTTCATTCTCTTATTGTCTTCTTAAGACATAACACTATGTGAACTTATTTGGCTCATTTAATTACTTTCTTTAGACTATCTGACTCCACCCATTTTACTATCACTACCTTATTAAATTCAGATTCCATAAAGGGAGGAGATTTATATCCCCATCACCTATAACAGCACATGCCTCTTGCCCAATGATTGAATAAAAGGAATGGTGTGTGTGTGTGTGTGTGTGTGTTGTGAGCACTCCTGATTAGAGTTATTGCCTTTGGAAGGACTGGCACATGAATTAAAAACAGAAAAAATAATTAGCTCCTCTCCACTTTTTTCCCTGTCCCAGCAGTGGTAAAAGGTCTTGGAGTATGAATCAAAGCATCTTTATCCTAGTCAATGATCTCCTGTAAATCATGTGACATCTCATGCAGTCACATTACCTCTGTATGCTCCTATTTCTTCTTCTATCAATGTGGAAGGAAAGGATTTCTAAAATCTCTTCCACTTCTACAATCTGGTGAGTCTGATAGAAGTGCCAGAACTGAGAAAGCTGAAGTTGAAGCAGATGTTGATAATTTTATTTTATATGAGGTTGAAGATAATGGACAATGTAGCTATAATAGGACTCTGAGATTTGTAATAGGTTTATGTCATAGAGTTTCTTATGCATTCCTTAGTAACAGAATGAGAGGTAGAAAGTTGTAATTCCCACCACCAATTGTCTGCCTAGAAGAAACAACCAGACTTCACAGGTAACGTTTGTGACAGATGGCATTGCAACTCACAGCCGCTTTGTTTACATATGGTGCAGACAAAAGTACTGGTTGATCAGAGCACTCTCAGTTTTCAACTGTCTGCTTTAGTGTCATGTGGGTAGAATTTTAGAAGGATTTGAATAATTCTGATGTGCCCTATGAGGCCTGGGTTCTATTCATTTCCACTAGTAAGTAGTTGTATGTACTTTTGGAAGTTTGGTCTGCAGTGAACTCATCTTTGAAACAATGCCAAAGACACCTCCCCCAAATTCCCTGAAATTGTGATTCTAAATTTTATCTTTCTGAGATAATGTCTATTGTAGGCAAGATTTCATTTACATACATCCTTCAAATTCTGTAAAAATGGAAAAAAAAAACTGGTAAAGAATGAAAGCCACAATGGGACTTATAGGGAAGAAGTGATATATTAATGATATCCATCAAGCATATCAGCTACCTTGAGGGTGGAAGAGAGACTGAGATGAAGAAAAAGACAATAACATGAATTTCTTCCTTCCTTTCATAAGAGGCATTTTAGCTCAGGGTTGGTAGCTGGAATGCAGGATCATTACTCTGCACCCCTTGTTCAGTGACCTGTAGGAATGGTTATTAATCTATAAAATGATCACTTATATAAAATGAGAAATTCAGAGAGCAATAATGTCTATAACAGGAAATCTAAGGTCTGGAAAAATAAAAAGAAATATTGCTAGTTGTTTTAGTTCAACTCTTTGCTTGAATCAGCTGGGTAAAAGAAAAATCATCTTCCAAAAGCACTGAGACTCAATAAGATAGTGAAAAGTTACTAGGGCTAGAATAGGGATATGATTAAGTTCCAAGAGGTAAGCCAGAAATGCTTCATCCTGGGTTCATATGTAAAACACTAACAACCAATACTTCAGAAGGATATAAGAGACAAAGCCATTTTAATTTAAAATAGTACAGAGATCAAAGTCCTATGGTTTTATGGTCATACAAACACATTTTATGTCCCTGATTCCAAGGTGGGTATTCCAAAGACGTGCTTTTTTCCTGATGTCATCTGTGGACACTTGCCATTGACAGCAGAACTTTGCTCTGGTCTGAAACCCAAGAGAACTTCAGTGTGGAAGTGGGTATGTGGACTGTACTCAAGCAAGTTATCTAGGTGGTCTACAATAACCCTTGGTCCTGGATTGCTATAGCCTCAAGTTCTTAGAAACAGGTAACAAAAATTCCCCCTACAAGAAAAGAAAAAATAACTCAGATCTAAAATTATTTCTAAAGATATTATTTAATAAGATGTGCAAAAAGTAATTAAGAAGTTATGATACCAGTGCTGAGTCCCATTCTCCCAGTATTGAAGATTTAACACCCAAGAAACACTGAAGCAAGAGCAAAAATCAGTATTTAAAGTATAGAACAGAGAAAGAGGGAGACAGACTCTTCCCAGAGGGGGGTCCAAGTTGGTGCCCAAGGGAGTGGGGGGGGGCTTGCCCCTTTTATCCTTTCTTCTCATGCTCCCTCTTCCATGTATCTTGCCTACATGCCCAAAAGATAAGAAAGGAGCCTTCTAAGGGTGCCTCTCCATGTCTTTTCACAGTGGCAGGAAAGGAGTCACCCAAGAGGTTCGTCATTAACAACTTGTTGGAAGGAACAATTCCCTGGAGACAGATAACCTTGGCAACAGGTTGAAGGAAGGGAAATGTTCTAGAGGTATTAGCATTTTATTTCCTTTTGAATCAGTGCTCATCTTCCTAACTCAATCATTTACTACCTACACTGACTATTCTTTTGCCCCCTGGTCTCGATTCTCTCTCTGAGAAGGGAACCCTTATTGCTATAAGGGAAAATGGATGATGACCACTCTGGCTGCTTTGACCTGGGAGGGGATGCCATGGGCAAACAGTTTGGGTTTCCTCTTTAGTAATGTTTTGGGCCAGTTAAGGGGTCTGTGGTAAAAGTCTGGTTCAGAAAGAACAGGTTGTAAAGTCATCTGAGAGGTGGATACTTCTATGAGAGAAACAAAACAACATGAGTATTGTAATAAGATTAATACAAAATAAAGTTCTCAGTATCTGGATCATGTTAATGAATATTACAATGATGATAGAAACCAATAATCTCTCACCAGGAGAGCTAAGAAATTATTCCCATAACAAGGCCAGTGAGGACATGGCCTCTATTTGGGAATGTAAATCTTTAAGAATATTAGTTACATTGCCAGAGTTAAAGAATGTAAATACAACATCTAGTTTTTATAATGTCACAGATGCCCTCATAAGATGTAGTTAAGATAAATAATGTCATATGATTTTAATAATATACCTTTTTGTGGCATAACCTCTGTATTTAGTAGAGATCCATTTATTTTTGTTATATAAAGCTAGATAATCATAAACAGATCAAGTCTGTCTATGTAGGAGGTTAAGAAGATTTGTAGGCCCTAAATTGGCTAAAAAAATCCTGACTCTGATAGTTTTTTGATAGTTATCAGGCACTCCTGTTTAAGAATCCCTCTTTTGTAGCCACCTGTCTTGCTCACTCTCAATGGGGCTAACACAAGTATACATTTTAAGTTACACCAAAAAACTATTCTCTTTTTCTTTAAATGTCCAGGTATGGCTACATTTTGGTTATAACTTGTTTTGCAAGGTATTTAAGACCAAGCTAGTCAAATTGACCTTGTTCCTATATATCGTTAAGAGTCAGCTGAGTTTGTTTAGGAGGTTACTCCTGGGAGCTTCAGAGCAGCCTCTTAGCTCCTGTAGTGCCATCTGCCAGGATGAGTCAGTGTGTTTTGATCACATGGCTTCCCTTAGAAATGTCAGGGACATTTTTCTCTTCAATGACCCTCCTCTTTGCAGCATGTGCAATGGATAGCTTCCTGTTTTCCAGCGTCTCATTGGTCCCCCTGATAGGGAAGTTATGTGGCCCAGAGTTGTCAAGCCCTTAGAGAAGTCCCCTTATTCCCTGGGTTTGAGCTGACCTCAGAGGACAAAAGAGCTAAATAATTGCTATTTTTTCTTTCTTGGCCCTTTTACTTCCTTAATTTTAATCTCCAAGTTTTGGTCTTAAACATCCATCAAGCCAGTTTTACCAGTCTTAAAGTAAGAGTAACAGGTTTTACCTTTAATATCTATAACTTTATAGTTATTTTATATCTTCTATTTAATTGAATAGAAGTTACACCTTTTATTTAATGGTGGTCAGTATTAATACTGGAAGTCAGCCTTACATCAATGGTCTATTATCTCAACTTAGGTTGTTATATTAGAAGTTGTACTTCTGTAAGGCGCTATCAGATAACAGTTACAAAGTTTACAAGAAAAATGTGAACTGAAATTAACGAGAATAAAAACATTGAATTTTTATAATAACTATGAATCAAGAAACATAATTTTTATAATCCCAAACCTTTACTTGAAACTTTAATTTGAAGAACACCAGCTTGGTAAAATGTTCTAAACCTTATACTTTAAAGAATTGTATGCTTAGAAGATATGAATGCATCTACTATGTAAGGAAGCCAGTAACAATACCATAGTTACACTGATGTTCTTATATTAAGCAAGTTTAGTTTGTAAAAAAACATTCAGCATCTGTAATGCAGTGTACTACTCTAAAATAACAGTTGTTGTTTAACCAGAGTTGTACAAACCCTAATTCCTATAAGACTAGTTTCTCTAAATAATAACACATAACAGACATAAGAGATTATATTGACAAATAAGAGAAGGTTAATGCTTTAAGAAATCCTTGTTACTTCAACACATAGATTAAACTTTGGTATATATCAGTACATTAATATTTGTCCTTGAGAAAAGCCTTAAATAGTTTTGACTGATTGTTCTGCTTATATATAACCAATTTAGTTGCACCAAAACTTTTTGATATTTACCCTCCACATACCTTCTGCAACTTAGACATTTTATAACTTTTACTTTATTACACAAAGACTTTCTCATCCAGAAACATTTATTTTTCCTTCTTTTTTCCATGACAAAACATATTTTCATACCTAGAAGCTTTTTATATCTCTTGTCTAACTGTTGACCCTGTTTAAATTCACATTCTGAAACAATTTTCATAAGGTTTATGAATTGAGACAAATTACACCATTTTAATAAGATGAAATACTTTTTATAGTGCTTTAATTGAAACTCAACTAAAACATTTTATACTCTTTGCATATAATTACACCTGATAGAATCTTAACTCTTAGTAACTTTGTTTTAATGAAGACACAGACATAAATATATCTCAAATCTTTTTTCATTTACCTATTTAGGAAAACACACATAATATTTAAATAGATTACCTTATAGAATTTAAGAAGTCAAGTACTTGATTTTATATTTAGCAGTTGATGTTTTAGCACTCTAACTTTGGAAATTAATTAGATGTCTCCTCTAACAAAAATAATTATGATTAATCCCATTGATATTAAGTCTAATTTACTCATTTTTAATTATAAAAAATCAAGATATCAGGCAAATGTAGTTAACAGTACTAGCCATCTCTTTTCTGTTAAAGAAAATTCCTACAAGCAATGAATATTACACTCTAAACATTTTATAGAAAGCAACCAAGAAAAAAACTTGTGAGTAATTTTAAAGACATCTCTATTCTCATCTGTCTTTAAATTGAACACTTTTTAAGTCACATAAAAGGTATTTGGATCCATTTATCATTTAAATTTTAATTTATAATCACATATTAGTACACAACCAGTGTCACTCCACATCAGGTACAACCACAAGAATGGGGAGTTATACTCCATGTATGTATGTATGTCAAAATACACTCTATTGTCATGTATAACTAAAAAGAACAAATAAAAAATTTTAATTTATTAGTGCCCATCTAGCTACATTTCAGTTTTAATACTATATCCATGATACATGGACACATGCACATATGTAGACACAACAATACAATATAAAGGTATGTGCACATACATAAAACAGATGGGAAACAAAGATCTGGTAGCCATTTGTAGGCAGCTCTCCACATGTAGAGGCAATGCTACAGATTTTATTAAAGCCTCTATTAGATTGAACTTGTTAGAAATTAAAATAGAGTCTATTAGACTTTTACATTATGACTGAAATATAGGGCAGTCCTGTACAGTTGGAAATGCTACATGTAATATCTGACAGTCATGGTAGACTGTGAAATCAAAAGTTCAGTAGATGGCTATCAGATTTATTCCCAACATCATCATGTCTATGCCCTTTTTAGGATTTTGTGAAGGAGATTTTCAAATGTGTTTGAGAGTTAACCCTTGAAAAATGGCCAATGATCAAAACAGTGTATAGTTAAATAAAATAGGCTGATCAGAAAAATATTTTAATTTAGGCATGCAGTATTAAATATGAATTCACCATAAACTATGAGTTCAAAAATACAATTAAAAAAAAGAGTACTAAAGAAGATGACATGGCCAAAATCACTCTAGAAAAGGAGCATGCAGAACATCTTTATCATATCAGAATTCACTTTTTAGCTCAGATGAGAGACAGTTCAGATATTTTAAAAATGTGAGAGCCCTGAAGTTCTTAGGTAAAGATTCTCAAAGAAAAGAAGATTTGTATATATGAGATCATTCCATTTTTCCTTCCTGTGCTGTAGCATTAGAGAGGAACTTGTTAAGAAAGCAGGGTAGAGCCAGGCATGGTAGTGCATGCCTGTAATCCCAGTGGCTCAGGAGGCTGAGCAGGAGGATCAAGAGTTCAAAGCCAGGCTCAGCAAAGGCAAAGCACTAAGCAACTCAGTGAGACCTGTCTCTAAATAAATACAAAATAAGGCTGGGAATGTGGCTCAGTGGTCCAGTGCCCTTGAGTTCAATGCCCAGGACCCAAAACAAGAAAGCAGAGGGGTAAAGTGCAAAAGCAGATAAGATACCCAGCCATTGAGGTCCCCCAAGTGGCTTGAATTTAAAAGTGATACTCCCCTCCCTCCCACTTTAGTCTCAACTGGTTCTCTGCAAGCCTTGTAAGTCTTGCAAGCTCTGTAAGCCCTGTAAACCTCTGTAATTTACATTTCAAATGCATGCCTGGAGAGATAGAGATCTGGCAGAAGCTAAGAAGTAAGGGAAGCTACTGTTTTGAGCAAAACCTCATGCATAGGGAATTTTAACCTTTCATTTTCATTTCCCCAGTTGGTAATCAGACAAGGTTTGGATGCAGAAAATTATGAGACATCATCTCCCATCAATATGTGAGGAAAAGGCTCCCCTCTGAAGAACATGAAAGGAACAAATGAAGGAGATAAGAATCCATAGATGCCTGTACTGAGTACTGTCACTTTGGCAGGGAACTTCTCCCAGTTGCTGGAGCCTCTAGCTCCTGGAGCCTCTGGCAGCCAGCAGTTTATTTCTCCTTCCATGCATGACCTCTGGATGTAACTGCTGCCTTACCAGTGTGGTCATAATCTATGTGCTTTTTTGTGGGTGGCTATGAAAAAGATGCAACCCTCCAGATTATCCATGCTTACCATGTGACTTATAATCTCTGGGAGAACATGGGACCCCTTTTTGTAATGAATCTTGATCTGTCTGTGTTGAGGAACCATTAGTTAATGAACTTTGGGGGCAGGGGATTGGGCCTCAGTTAGAATGGAGGATCATAGCTGAGTCTAAGTCACATTTTTGGTGCAGTTTGGTTTTTTTTTTTTTTTAAACAAAGTCTGAGAAGTCCTTAGGCCTCCACATAGAACTTTGGACTATTTCCTTCCTTTTTATATAATAGCCTGAGCTGTAGAATGGTACTAAAATATATATTTCTCTTTGATGGTCATGATTCTCTATCATATCGAGATTGGCATGGAGACCATGTTTAGCAGCAGAAGAACACTAGGGGTAAAGGTTGGAATAACTTTTAGCTCACAGTGGACTGAAGGAATCTTTGGAGGGCTGTGGATATAAGTCTCCATTTTTGCATTGAAACAAGGTAGCAGAGCACACAGGAGCACAGACACAGCAATGGGGAGAATACCTACAGGTTTGTAAAACCTTAAGATGCAAACAAAGGGAACCCAGGCCTTTCCTTAGGAACCATTCCATGTCTTTCTCTCAATGCTAGAATCTGAATAGCTAGAGTCCAAACAGCTAGAGTCTGATCTGCCAGAGGAGGGGAGTGCTCAGAAGGGAGATCAGGAAAATGCAGAACAGCTCATTTGGAGGCACAAGTGTTTTTCAGGCTTTTGCTAAGTGCCACTTGACTGACCAGTTGCCACATGAGTTCACATAAGGGCTGTCAGGAGAGGAGTTAAGGGAAAAACTTTTGAGGTTCACTGGGGAGTGGCCCCAGCCTGAACCTCAAAGTTGTTTCAACCCCTATCCGTTTCCATGCATCCAAAAGCAGACCAGGATTAGAGAGACTGTATACTCATGCCAAATGCACTGAGAGCCTGGGTAGGATAGTGAGAAATGGCTATGGCAGAACCCAACATGCCTGACCCACAGGATAGGTGATTGGGAGCCACCTAGGCCATGAGTCCTGTCACCCAGATCTTTTAGAATGGTGGCTTGTACTAACTGCATTTAATTAGCCAACAGGTGCCCATTATTGTCCTATAGAAAGAAAGGGACAGAAAGACACACCTCAGAAAGTTGTGCAGTACGTGCAAAAGAGCTTACCTCAGTGACTATCTCGGTGGGACCTCCAAAGATGACACCAGTGTTGAGAATCAGGTTCAAGTCCTGTTCCCCATTGTTGAAGACTGAACACCCAAGAAACGCTGAGGCAAGAGCAAAAAGTTTTATTTAAAGAATAGGAGAGAGGGAGAGAGAGAGAGAGAGAGAGAGAGAGAGAGAGAGAGAGAGAGAGAGAGAGAGAGAAA
>NW_026000241.1:25002743-25033815 GCF_001458135.2 Marmota marmota marmota
GAGAGAGAGAGAGAGAGAGAGAGAGAGAGAGAGAGAGAGAGAGAGAAATATTAATGAGAACACAGACTTTTCCACAGAGGAGGGAATCCAACTTGTTGCCCAAGAGAGTCAGGGTGTCCTGCCCCTTTTATCCTTTCTTCTTATGCCCCTTCTTCCCTTTATCTTGCCTACATGGTCAAAAGATGGGAAAGGAGCCTTTGGGGTGCCTCTCCTAGTCTGCCCAGGAGGGCAGGAAGGGAGCCCTCTAGCAGGTACTTCATTAACAACTTCTTTTGGGGAGGAAAAATTCTCTGGAGGCAGGTAACCTTGGCAACAGGTTGGAGGAGGGGAAGTGCTCTGGAGGTATTAGAATTTTATTTCCTTTTGAACCAGCCCCATCTTCCTAACCCAATCATTCATTGCCTACCATGACTGTCCTTTTGCCTTCCCCCTCCTCATTTATAACATAGACCTAAGACAACATGAGCAAGGTGAAACAGAAAGACTAGGCAACAGACACAAAACCATAGTGCTCTACCAATTATGATTGTCAAATAAAATATAAAATAGCTATGCTTACTATGTTTGTATACTTAAAAATGGCAGAGACTATAAATATGACATTGGAAGTTAAAAATAACCTAATTGAAGAATTAAAAAAATAGTTACTAAAATGAAGAACTCTGAAGCTGGATTGAGATTACACATAGCAGGGTAGGGTTGTGGCTCAGTGGTAGAGAGCTTGCCTAGCATGTGTGAGATACTGGGTTCAATTCTCAGCACCACATATAAGTAAAAAAAAATAAAGGTCCATTGACAACCAAAAAATATTAAAAAAAGATTAAGCATAGCTAAAGAGAGAACTGATGATCTTGAAGATAAATTTTAAAAAGTTACTACAATAAAGAAGGGAGTGAAAGATTTGAAATACTGGAGAGAGTGTAAGTTATGCTGATTGTAATAAAAAGTTCTAACTGACGATTAACTGTTATCTTAAAGTAGGGAAGATAGGAAGTGGGAAGAAGGTCAGAGGAAACATTCAAGGGTATTAATGGCTAGGAACTGTCTAGAATTTATGAAAGACATTTGTCTACTGATTTGAGATGAGCAATTAAACCCAAGCAGGACAAATGAAAATAAATCTAAACATAGAAACAACACAAAAAAGATGAAGAAAATTAAAAATAAGAGGAAAAATCTTAAAGTTAGATAGAGAAAAAATGAGTCACCAATTGTGCTGAGGAGTTATGTTTGTACTGGCAACTGAGTTTTAGTGAATGATTCTTTTCTTTTCAGGTGGACTGTTTTATTGATTTTTAAAAAAATAAATGAGAGTAGAATGCATTACAATTCATATTACACATATAGAGCACAATTTTTCATATCTCTCGTATTTAAAGAATATTCACACCAATTTGTGTCTTCATACATGTACTTTGGATAATGATACCCATCACATTTCACCGTCATTGCTAACGCCCTACCCCTTCCACCTCTCTGCCCTATCTAGAGTTCATCTATTATTCCCATGCTCTCCCTCCTTACCCCACTATGAATCAGCCTCCTTATATCAGAGAAAACATTTGCATTTGTTTTGGGGTGATTGGCTAACTTTACTTAGCTTTTTTTTCTCCAACTCCATTCATTTACCTGCAAATGCCATGATTTTATTCTCTTTTATTGCTGAGTAATATTTCATTGTGTATATATGCCACATTTTTTATCCATTCATCTACTAAAGGGCATCTAGGTTGGTTCCATAGTTTAGCTATTGTGAATTGTGTTGGTATAAACATTGATGTGGCTGTGTCCCTGTAGTATGCTGTTTTTAAGTCCTTTAAGTATAGTCCAAGGAGAGGGATAGCTGGGTCAAATGGTGGTTCCATTCCCAGTGTACCAAGGAATCTCCATACTGATTTCCGTATTGGCTGCTCCAATTTGCAGTTCCACCGTTAATGTATGAGTGTACATTTTCCCCAGTCCTCGCCAATACTTATTGTTGTTTGTATTCATATCAGCTGCCATTCTGAGAAAACTTCTAGAACTAGTAAATGAATTCAGCAAAGTAGCAGGATATAAAAATCAACACCCATAAATCAAAGGCATTTCTGTATATCAGGGACAAATCCTCTGAAAGGGAAATGAGGAAAACTTCCCCATTTACAATAGCCCCTACCCCCCAAAATACTTGAGAATCAAAGAGGTGAAAGATCTAACCAATGAAAATTATAGAACCCTAAAGAAAGAAATCAAAGAAGACTTTAGAAGATGCAAAGATCCACCTTGCTCTTGGATAGGCAGAATTAATATTATCAAAATGACCATACTACCAAAAGCACTATACAGATTTAATGCAATTCTAATAAAATTCCCAATGGCATTCCTCATAAAAACAGTAAAAGCAATCATGAAATTCATCTGGAAAAATAAGAGACCCAGAATAGCTAAAGCAATCCTTAGCAGGAAGAGTGAAGCAAGTGGCATCACTATACCAGACCTTAAACTATACCACAGAGCAATAGTAACAAAAACAGAATGGTTCTTTTAAAATGTATTTCAAGTATATGTGGATTTTCTAGTACCCCTGTATTTGGTTTTAATGTTAAAAACATATTTTATGGAAAATAATATTTCTAAATATAAAGAGAGAGATTTTACAATAATAAAACTTCAGTTTAATAGGAAGATATAAATATTTAGGCATGTAATATCATGGCTTCAAAATATATATCACAAAAATGAGCAGAACTCTAAGGAGGATAAATTCATATTCAACTGGAAGATATTTTAAAGAACTTTTAAAAATGGATTAAACAAGTAGACAAGTTAGTAAGAATTTAGTCCATTGGGACTGTCAATAAAATTGTCCTAGCAGACAGAGTATATAAAACTCTGAATTCAACATTGGAAAAATACTCACTCTATTTAAGCAAAATTTGAGAATTTACAAAAAATTAACTATACTGTTCTACAAGTCAACTCCCAAGGAATTTAAGGTTCTGAAGCAACAGTACAATTAAGTTAGATTTCAGTCTAGAAAATCCACATATATATGAGATACATTTAAAAATAACTCATGTATTAATGGAGAAATCAAGGTAGAAATTGGAAAATATTTGGTGCTTCCATGAAAAGATGACCTATAAAACAAACATTTCTGGAAAGAAAGGTGAGTTGAGCAGAGAACCTGGGGAGGTTAAGAGAACATACCTGTAGCACGGTGGCCATATTACCTGAATCTTGGGATCATCACTTCAGTGTTACCTGTAGTAGAGATCTCATTCTCCCATTTTTGTTTATCTGAAAATGTCTGTGCCATTCTTTCTTTTAAACTAAAAGGAATTGTTACATTAATTTCCAAAAGTAGATCATATCAAAGACAATGGCGCCACAGGACTTGTACACACTCATCCTGGAGTGCGTGTGCTCGGCAGGAGTATATTGATTGTTGTTGGTCTAAGCATTCTAGTATCATTTGTGTTTTTAACTTTGTTCATGAGCTACTTAAAAATTATTTTTAAAAATGTGAACAGCAAAAAGATCCTAGTTGGTAGTGATAAGTGTGGTCATGAAGAAAGCAGGCTTCAGGGATGAACTGGGTACGTACGTGGGTAGAACTTCGGAAGTGCTTGGCAGTCAGAGCTTGGAAAAGGATGTGTCTTTTGAGCCAGGGTTGAATCATAAGGAATCAGCTCTGCCAGTGGGAATGAACTTAACCATGTTTCAAGTGTGAAGGAAGGGAAATGAGTTAATTTTCTGTTACTGCTTAACATTTCCACAAACTTCCTGGCTTAAAACAACACAACACATGTTTATTATCTCACACTTTCTCTGGGTCAAAATTCTATCCTATTTTACCTAAGTCCTCTGCTTAGGGTCAGGCCTGAATCATTATTGCTGGGCAGCATTTTTATCAGAGCTTAGGGTTTTATCCTCTGGGTACTTGGCAGGATTCAGTTCCTCTGGTAGGAAAATTGCTCTGTTCTCTTGCTGGATGTCACAGGGTTCTTTAACTTCCAGGAGCTGCCTTAGTTCCTAGTCACATGCTTCTCTTATGGCCTGGTGGCCTACTTCTTTAGGGACAGAAAGAAGTCTGTCTTTAGTCAGATAAGATGGAGCTGTCATGGGAAAGCAGGGAGCTGAAGCCCTAAACCTCAGTTCTTGTTTTCCAACCAAAGAAAATGTAAAGTCAGCCACCAAAAACTTATGCAGGAGAACTTTATTATAAGTGAAAGTAAAGTAAAAGCAAACTGAGGCTCAAGCGGAGAGGACTCTCAAGGGAGAGAGTGGGCTGTCTCCAAGCAGAGAACAAAGGAGACAATGCTGTCTCCAAATGTATTACCGTTTGATACTTACCAGGAGAGCTGGGGACCACCTCTGTACTCTTTGCCAATCAGGTGTTCAACTCCTCCTTCACATAGGGCACTGGAGTTTTTGACTTAGTTGGTTCTCTCTGGAACTGTCATGGTGGCCATCCTACATGGGGGGGGCTTCATCTACAACTCAATCTCATGTTAATGTGGGCACTGGGGTCAGTTGCTGGTTAGAAGTTACTTTAGTGTACCTGCACTACTAAAGGAATCTTCCTTTCCAGACAATTGGAGACACTTATAGCCATAATTTCTAGCTTTACATTAACATCAATGGAGCCTGTCAAGAGGTAGTCCCATTATTCCTTTTCCCTTGACATGACTTCCAATTAGCTCCCCTGCTTCTGTTTGTTTGTTTGTTTATTTATTTATTTATTTATTACAAATTAACTACCATCCTTTGCTTTCTCATCTACTTTGGAAGTAGTTTAAAGAAGACCCTCAATAATTTAAAGAACACTTATGCATCTCACTACTTATTGATAGCTACAACCTAACAGAGTCATCACATCTTTATTGTGCTACATAACCTACTTGAGAGTGTGACTATCCTGTTATATTCACGGGTTCTGTTCACATTCAAGGGAAGATTGTATCTGTTCACATTCAAGGGAAGATTGTACTATGTGCAAGAATCTTGGTGGACATCTTAGAATTCTGACTGTCACGGGGCAGTGAAGTACAAATATGTCATAAGCAAAGACAGGCAATGTAGGGTCTTCTCAGCCTTGGTAAGGATCTGGAATTTATTATAATTGCAATGGGAAGCCAAGGAAGAATATAACAATCCAGCAGTAGAAAATAGATTTTCCTTAGGGGTATATAATGTAAGATTCATGAACTGGGGTTTGCTTTATGCATTAACTGTTAATTAACTGAAACACTGATTATAAACAAAGAGAAGTTCTAATCAAATTTGAATGTCTTGTTTTGAAATTCAGATGGAAAATGTATGCACATATCCAAAACCCATTTAATTTAAAGGTGTCTTAATTTTCTCTTGGATAATAGCAATTTTCACTAAAGAGTCAGTTTTTCTCTTTAAAATGATTAGCATTAACAACAGAAATATAGAGAATTTGACATTTGATATTTACTATATTTGCTAAATTTGTTCCATGAAGTGGGTTTTAGTTGATGTTTTGTTTTTGTGATATAGATGCATTATGTTTACAAGATGAACTTTGAGATCACAGAGAAAGCCTTCTTTTGAAACTCTTTCCTAATATACATGCATCTGCTACATAATTCTGGATATTGTCATGTGGGCTTTTTAGAGGAGACATCTCCTAACAGGCCACAGGGATGGTGAGAATCCTTCCTTGGTGTATATTCCTTCCATTGGTTTGTTTAATTACCAGATGGTCCTTGATCATAGTTAGCAAATCTAATTCTTTTTAATTTTTTTTCCCAAAGCCTTACAGAAGAATTCAAGGTATAAATCACATGTGTCAAACTTCTTTCTTAATAAAACCATCATTTAATGTTACCATATGCCACAGTTTATTTTTAAGTATTCACTAAATTGGACTCAATAGGAGCCTTTCCTTTCTTGCACTTTTCCTAAACTAGTTCTCTGTTTAAATTCTGAGATTTTTAAAGAGCATTCGTTTATCAACTGTAAGAAGCATCTCCTTCTCTCTCTCTCTGGCTGGCTCATACTTCTCCCTGATGTTAAATGCCACATTATTCTATAATTGGATAATGCTGTAAAATAATTGAATTTTGCTCTTTTTCTAAGACTTTTAATGTGAGATGTAAAATGCAGCATTTTCTGTTTGCTTCTCTGACTTTGCAGTTTTAATTTGGGCAGTTGAAGGGAGAAGTTATGGTATGCCAAGCCTAATATTTTCTTGCATATTTTAACTGTATTGCTGTTAAAACATGAGTAATGTACATATATACACTAATTACTTTGTATTATTTCCAGATACTCTACAAGTTCTTTTAAAAAATTTTAAAATTTTTTTTGTAGATGGACAGAATACTTTTATTTATTTTTGTGTGATGCTAAGGACCACACCCAGTGCCACACATGTGCTAGGCAAACACTCTGCCATTGAACCACAGCCCCAGCCCCACTCTACCGATAAGTTCCCAAAATTAGAAATCAAAAGGAAAATAGGCACACTGAGACTAAACCTTTTTCCCTTCTCAGATGTGACATAAGGAACCACTTTTCCAAGGTTACCCCTGCCACAAAGTCCAAACACCAGCAAAAACTCTTAAAATTTGATGATTATTTATAATATTTTCAGCAAGAATTAAATGTGATAAATAACTAAGTATTTCTGTATATGGTGATGAAAGCTATTTTTCTCAATTGAAATCCTAATGTTAACTACCTTTCAATATTTACACCTTTTGCAAATCTATTATGTTTCTGTCAAGGGAAACAATGCCACTTTAAAAAAATACATTTTTTTAGTTGCCAATAGACCTTTATTTTATTTATTAATACATGGTGCTGAGAATCGAACCTGGTGCCTCACACATGCTAGGCAAGTGCTCTGCCACTGAGCCATAACGCCAGCCCACAATTCCATTTTTGACAGGCCAAATCTGTACAAATATAGCTTATATAGAATGAAGTCACATTTTTTTATTGAGATTCTCAGTTAAAAACAAATTATACTTTAATTTTAGTAGTGAGGAAGGACATCAAAGTATTGCTTATGATGAGAGCCAGGGCTGTTACTGGTTACACATAACACACACAGGACTGGATACACACACACACACACACACACGTTCCCTACCTACAAGGCAATTTTTTTCTTTCATAGGTTTATGTTTTATTAGATTCAATGTAATTGCTATGGAACTACATTAATTTGTTAATAATAGAAAATTTCAGTTCTTCTCAGCTGTCAATGGTTTTTATAGTTTTGACTTTTTTTTTTCTTTTTGCTACCAGGGATTGAATCCAGGGGTGCTTAACTATTGAACCACATCCCCAGCCCTTTTTAAATATTTTATTTAGAGACAGGGTCTGGCTGAGTTGCATAGCATCTTGCTATTGCTGAGGCTAGCTTTGAACTCACGATCCTCCTGACTCAACCTCCCAAGTCAGTAGGATTATAGGTGTGTGCCACTAAACTCAGGTAAATTTTTGACTTTTAAAATGGTATAATTGACCTAGTCCTGATTCTGTGTGACTGTTTCTGGACCCATTGTTTGAGTAGATATTCAGATATTTAATGTTTTTATTTTTTCATTAAGTTAAAATATACCATTTGGGCACCAAACATGCTGGATGCATGCAGATTAAATGAAAGTACATAGTAATTGCTTTGTTAAATCATGTTTAACAAAGAACGGCTTCCTCAGAAATGTAAAGGCCTTTTATATCTTGAATGTGATTTTCAGCAGGTAAATCAGGCTCTTTCCTTGAAGTCTTTATTCCTCTCTCTTATAATGAAACGTCTCTGCAGAGCATATGCTTAGCCCTTCTGACACTCTCAGATTATGCTCCTTTCAGAATTGGAACAACATTAGGACTCATTATGGTCTTGATAACTTGGCCAATGTTATTTTGAAATAAACAAATTCTAGCTTTTGTTAGTCGATGACTTTAATCCAAGTGATTTTCTTTGTTCCATCTTGAAATCCCTGTCTTATAAAAGGAATAAATAATGAAGGAATCGGTCTACAAGGATGGAGAGAACTGGGAAGGAGAAGAGCAGCCAGTGAAGCACAGCCTCGGCTAGAAGAGTGGTGACTGACACAGGAAAGTGAAACAGGACCTGCTAAGGAGAAGCCAAAGTGCCTTGCTTTTCCCAGAAAGTTCCGGAAATAGGGGAACCAATAAAATATCAATGAAGGCTGAAAAGAGGAATATTAGTGAAATTAATATGTCAGGTATTTATCATTCTCACCATTTGCAAGCATTTACCTCTTCCTCTTATGTCTGATTGAAACAACAACAATAACAATAGATAGTTATTGTGAGGAAAAACAGAAACAGAATTTTAAGGTTCTGGGGCACAAAACAATAGGTGAAGTACCAGAATCAAACCAGGAACATGATTACATTCATCATGAGATCCTCAGTGATCCTCTTTTCAATCCCCAGGATGTTAGTACCAAGGCTTATGATTGTCCAGGAAGGAGTTGATAGAATTATTCCTTTTTTAAAATGTATTCTTTTAATTTTAATTAGGTATATATGACTGCAGAATGCATTTTGATTCATCGTATACAATTGCAGCACAACTTTGCATTTCTATGGTTGTACATGATGTAGCATCACAGATGTGCAGTCATACATGTACCTAGGGAAATGATGTCCATCTCTTGATAGAACTACTCTTTAGGTTAATGTGTCCTCCCAATTAAGACCTATAGATGAAAGCATCTGAAGTGCAATAATTAAAAAGTTATTTGTGCATGGTAGGATAAATCTGCATGACATCAACTTTGTTATAGACCTTTTGTAAGATAGTCTCTTAGGTTCAGGATTTTGGCTCAGCCTTTAAAAGTGTCAGTTTTATAACAAAAGTCAAGAAGTGCTGATTGATGCATTTCTGAGAAATAAATTTCTGAACGTTTGCAGAATAGATGAGCAATGATCTCATAATGTCTTTGGGTTCCCCAGAGGCCAACCTTGAGAGGGAGATTAAAGAATAAGAAGGCTATTTGGGAAGTGATCCCAGGGAACACTAGAAGAAGAGTAAAGAAGCGGAGAGGGGAGAAAAGCAGCCAGTAAAGGGCTCAGTGTCCATCAAATCACCACCATGGGTTCCTGGAGCCAATTGATTGTGGGCATCACGGGATCCGGTGTAGAGCACATCTCAGGGTCATTCCTCTTGAGTTGTGAGGGAACTGGAGTATTAATGTGTAGATTCAGATCTTTCATTGGTGAGGGCCTCAGATTTAGGTGGTAAAGTGAGCTCCAGAAGCTGGGGAAAGATTTCAAGTAAAGCAGGGACACAGGTGGAGGTCTGTAAGAAGTGCACTCAGTTGGTAGAGCTAGGGAACTTGTGTGGGGCACCAAAAGCATCTGCTATACATAATGAATTACTCATTTGCTCATATATGCTGCCTGGATTATAATATACTTGGGCTTTACAGATGGTTAAAGACCATAATCACACATGATAGACTTCTTTATATTGTTTATTTAAAAACTAAACAGATAAGCTTTACAAAGGAATTATAATGTCTATTCAAGTTTCAAGGGGGTGAGAGGTGCTGATTTCAATGATTTTCCCTGAGATTTTTTTCCTTTTGAAAATGGATTTTAAATAACCTAATAGTAAAACTTCTCTTCTCCTGACTGGATCCCATCCTTATTTTCAGGGAAAAAAAAATACTTAAGATCGGTGATGGTGCTGATTGCCAAATTGAATTTGTTATAAAGTAAAACCCCAGAAACGCATCTTATGAGTAGAAGCAGGTTCTAAGAGTCAAATCAAATTAGAGGAGAAAAGGAATGAACTTCACTAATACTGGGCCATAAAATCATAGAAAAAGAATCAGCTTAAACTTTTTGCTGCTTTTTGAGGCTGAGAGGCAATCACTTTTGTAGAAAAGATACTGATTTATTATGGCCTATCCACACAGAAAACACACCAAATTTTTATCTGAAAGCAGTACTTATTTTCACCACACATGCCTACATTTATTTATTTTCATTGGTTATTTCCAATGTATGCAAGTTGTCTTTACTTTTTGTCACCTACCAGCAGAAAACATTTCCTGGGGAAGGTATGCAAGGTTAGGTGCCAAGACACTTTGTCATATTTTCAGTCTTGTAGTGTGTGGCCAGAATGTCTTAGATACAATCCTGGTTGAAGAGGCTATTTTCCTCTTCAAATTGAGATCTATTTTAGGAGTGAGAAACAGCCTGTATGTACCTTCAGATTAATTTTTCTTCCAAAACATTCTTCCCATGGAGTTATTTCTCTGAACCTTTTCAATACAACATCTGATTAAGTCATTATTTTTCATTATAGCCATGCAATTTTTCCATATTTCTCAAAATGAAATTTATCATTTAATATAGTTGGTGGTTGGCTCGGTTTTGTTCGTATTTCTTTGAGACAGGATTTTAGAACGTTACTTCATGAAATGCTTTAAAGTGTTACAAATGTTTGGAGTTCTTCACATCTTCATAATTGGATGACTGCTGTATAACCTTTAGTATTTGCTAAGTTAGTTGTTGTCTATTTTGTAGTGGGAGAATTACTTCAAAAAATAAACTTCTCTTAGCACATTCCCGACACTTTACCAGTTGTAGAATTACACTTTTTTTTTAAACCTCTTTCTTTGAACTAATTTCATTTTCTATGAAAGGGAGTCCCTGGAAAAAAACAAACAAACAAACAAAAAAAACCACCACAAAATTAACAAAAACAACTTTGTTCTAATACACACAGTTCTTATTTTTTAAAGAAAATATTCCCTAGTATTTAATAAAGGCTGAATGTTTGTGCCCCCACATTTACATGTCAAAGCTGTAACCCCAATGTAAACATATTTGGAGATTAAGCCTTTATGGAAGTAGAGTTAAATGATGTCAAAACGGTAGCACCCTGATCCAACTGGATTAGCATCCTGACTAGAAGAGACACCAGAGGACTCGCTTACTCTGTCTCCAAGCATTTGCACTAAGGAAAGGTGAGCATACAGAGAAGGCAGACATCTGAAATCAATGTGAGAGCCTTCCGTGGTCATCAGTCTTGGTGGAACCTGAGATTGGAGTTCTAGTCTCCAAAACTTTAAGAAAAAAATTTATATATTTCTAAGTCACCCAGTCTATGGGTATTTTATTTTGGAAGTTGGAATAGTCTAAGTCAGTACTATTTAATTATATATTGTATTTAGGCAATTTTTGTATATACTAGAACACACAAATTCTAAATATGTAGTTCCTTGTGTTCAAATGTCAATCAAAAAACAAACAAAACATCAGGTAGCCACTCCTCAAAACAAGGTATGGACCCTTTTCATCATCCCAAAAAGTTCCTCCTAAAGATCCCCTTTTCATTACCCCAACAACTGTACACAGGTGACCACTCTAATTTCTTCCACCATAGTTTAATTTCACATATACTCATGTAATTGGATACACATAGTAAGTGTTCTTTTGGGTTCACTGTCTTTCTTTAAACAAATGAACTTGAGATTTTTCCATATTGTTTCATGTAAATGAAGTCGCTTTTCTTTTTACTGCTGTGTAGTACCTAACTCTATTAACATACTGTACTTTATCTGTCCTCCAGTTAATAGACATATGTGATGTCTCTAGTTTTTGGCTTTTGTTGATAAGGCTCCTATAAATTCTTGCAGAAACCTGTTTTATTTCTCCTGTCTAAATATCTAGAAGAGAAATGATCCATAGATTCTATGCATCTTTGACTTGAAAGGAAGCTGCCATGTCACTAAGATGGTTGTGTCATTTGATACTCCCACTTGGATTGTGTGAGAGTTCCAGTTGCTCCATGTCCATGACAACATTTGACATTGTTGATTTTTTATTTTATATATTTTAATAAGTTATAAATGATTGTGCTTTTAATTTGAATTTTCTGATGATAAATTGATATTGAATATCCTTTGCATGTACTTAATGTATTTGCGTTAATTTTTTCCTCATTTTTACTGGGTTATTTGCCTTTTATCATTGATATGGAGGCATTTCAAATATATATTTCATATATAAATTCCTTGTCAGGTATACTTATTTTAAAAATTTGTAATTATATTTTTACTTATTTTTATACTGTATATTTGTATTACAAGTATTTTACCCCTTCCTTAATAGTTTTTATAATCAAAAATTTTAAGATATGAGCCAAATGAAACAGCACATGCCTGGAAATCCCAGCAGCTCAGGAGGCTGGATTGGAGGATCACGAGTTCAAAGCCAGCCTCAGCAAAAGTGAGGCATTAAGCAACTCAGTGAGACCCTGTTTCTAAATAAAATACAAAATAGGGATGGGGATGTAGCTCAGTGGATGAGTGTCCCTGAGTTCAATCCCCAGTGCCAAAAAAAAAAAATTAAGATATGATGAAGTATAATTTAACTTTTTATCATTGGCGGCTTTTGTGTCTTATCTAAGAATTTTTTATCTAGCCCTAAGTCACAAGATATTCTTCAATCTTTTTTTCTAGATGATTTATTATTCTTTCTATCACTTACATTTAAGTCTATGATCTATCTCAAATTAAATCTTGTGTATGGTAATATGAGGTGAAAATTTAACTTGTTTTTTTAAGACAGATATCTACTTTGTTCTATACCATTTGTTGGAAATGATTTTCCTAATGAATTGATTTGGTGTCTTGATTAATAACAACAACAACAACAAAAATTAGCTGACAGTATATGGGTATTTATTTGTGGTCTTCTCTATTTCACCAAGTTTTTCTGTCATTATGTCCAGACCCACAGTTTATTGATTAATTGATATTTCTAGCAAGTCTTGAAATTTGATAGTTCAAGTCTATCAACTTTGTTCTTTTCTTTCTTCTTTCAAGAAAATTTGGTTATTTTACTCCATTGCTCTTACAACTTTTAGATTCATTCTGACAACTTTTAAAAAGCTTTGTGGGATTTAAATGGGATTTCATTTAATCTACAGATCAATTTGTGAAGAACTGTCATTTTACCTATGGAGTATTGTAGTCCTTCAGCAACATTCCCTACATATTCAGTGGATGCCCAGGAGGAACATTTGGCAGATGAGTACAGACTTGCCCTGTGGCTGGACTCCTTAGGATTCTGATTTAACACATTATCCTATCTGCAACTGCTAAAAGTTTGCTAATATTTTTCCTTGTTTCTCTTTATCCTTGTTCTGGGTAGATTCCTTCTTCTCTTCACTGCTTTTCAAGGGATAAAAATGTCCCTGTTTTGCTTCACTCCTTGGGATGAATTGTCATGTTCTGGAAATTAGTGGATGTAGGTTTGTTTGCATCCTATGGTCTCTGATTTGAGAAACTATAAGTTTGTATTGTATTCAGTTATTTTTGTTAGGATGGAAACAATGGTAACTTGTCACTTCCCTCATTCTTTTTGGAAATGGAAGGTCCCCAGCCTTTAAAAATCTAATTTGAAAACATATTTGACTTTAGGTTAATTTCATTTTGGAGATTCACAGCAGAATTTGCTGAATATAATTTGTTGGTGGCACAGAACTTTGCTTCTTATTTGGCTAGCATCCACCCACTGCCTAGTGTATCCCAATGAATGACAGATGAGTAGATAACGATTCTACTTTCACTAATGGTTCCTTCATTGGAACACTGGCATTGGGCTAGGACAGTCCAGCACTTACTTAAAATTATTGCCACTATATATGATAAGGTTTTTGACTTTCTCAGATTTTTTACAGAAGTTCTTCCATTTTACTTAGATGAAATCTTATTGCATTAACTATTTTCCTTCATAATTTTATTTCAATATGTTTATTTCAGGGTTTTAATATTTTTTATTTGGCATCCAGTTTATTTTAATATTTCCTTAGTACATATTAAGGACATAATACATTGATATTTGTGAAAAATTAATCATGCTTCATTTTATTTTGGAGCTGAAGCTTTCAACATGCATTTCTTTTCTGTGCCCTCCTCCAACCACCCTCACACTTAGGAATATGGGTTTTGTGAGTCTCACGGCCTAAATTTCATAATTGTGAATGTGCCTCCTGGATTTTTAATAATTTTATTCATTCACTTACTTATTCATTTGTCTATCTTTTCACAAATGGTAATTTAACACCCACCATGTTCTCCACATGTGCCTCATGCTTGATATATAACAGTGAGCAAGAAACAGTCATTGACCTATGTTGATTACATTATCCCATATTCTTTCATGCTTCTCTCTTTTAAGTCAATAGTAACTTTGTATGGTGTTTGCCATAGGGACCAATATTGGTACCCTAACTCTCACTTTTCAGAGCTGAGATATGTTAAAGGGTTACTTGGTATTTCAGTCACCTTTTTCCTTACTGTCACCTAAGGACTTGGGAAGAACAATTAGAGGAGGAAACGTTTATTTGGGGTCTCGCAGTTTCAGGGGTCTCAGTCCCTGGATTCCTTGGGGCTCAAGGTGAGAGAGGATGTCATGGCAGAAGTGTGTGGCAGAGGAAAGTAGCTGGGAACATAGTGCCAGCAAGCAGAGAAAGAGAGAGAGAGAGAGAGAGACAGACTCCACCTGCCATATACAAAATATATACCCCAAAGGCACACCTCCAATGCCCACCTCTGCCAGCCATACCTTACCTGCTTTCAGTTACCACTCAGTTAATTCCTATCAGGAGATTCATTCAGTGATTGGGTTAAGGCTCTTGTAACTCAATAATTTCACCTCTGAATGTCCTTCCATTGTCTCATTCATGAGATTTTGGGGGACACCTCACATCTAAACCATAACACTTGGCACACAGAATCCTAGGAGACATGGATTTAACATTGTCCAAATAGACATTCTAGCAGCATCTGGGTTTTAAAAAAATTGATAGCAGTTTTTCCGTAATAGCCTGAATCTTGAAACAACCCAAATGTCCTTCAAAGACTGAATGTTTAAACAAACTGACAAATTCATACATGGAATGCTGTACAATAACTTGGATAGATCTTATTATTTTATAATTCATCCTGAGTGTGTGTGTGTGTGTTCAGGGGGGGAAGCCAGTCCTGAAACATATTCTTAAAGCAAATCATATAATAGAAAATGCACTTCACCAACAAGATTTTTACTCTTACTCCCATTCTTTGACCTCTCTTCAAACAATACTAATCCAAGTATTGGGAGGGCCATTATCAGGATAGAAGGTGGCCCAGGAGCTTTTGTTCTCTCAGATGTCAGATGTCATACAAATGCTTTTCTTGCGTCTTGTGAGCCAATGGCATCTTGTTCTCTAATACTTGTTGTGTTAGTTGGCTTTTCATCACTGTGTCCAAAATACGTGAAAAGAAGAACTTAGAGGAGGAAAAATTTATTTTGCAGAGGTCTCAGTCTTTGGTTGGCTGAACCCATCATTTCTTGGCCTGAGATGAGGTAGAACCATGGCGTAAGGGCATGGCGGGGAGAAAGTCTTCAGCTCATGGCAGCCTTGAAGGGGGCAGGGGGCGACAAATACAGATCCCAAAGCCATGTCCTAGTGACCTGCTTCCTGCAGCTACACTCTGCCTGCCTCCAGGTACCACCCAGTGCAGTAGTCCTTCCAAATTATTAATCCATCAAATGGATTAGTCCGCTGATCAGGTCGTAGCTCTCATATTTAATCATTTCACCTCTGAACATTCCTCATCACCATGTGGAGCTCCTAGTGTGGTGTGTGTGTGGACCGGGGGGGGGGGGTATCTCATATCCCAAACCATGATATTTGTCATTTTAAGGGGTGATTAGTTTCTGGAAGATCTCTAAGATGGCAAAAGTTCCTTAAAAACTAGAAAGTAAAGAATTTATTTCTGTGACCAACAAATAACTTTATAATATAGTATCATTTCTTGATGAAAATAAGAGTAAAAGTCACATTATAGCAAGAAAAGAGATAAGCTAACATGAGCCTGAGCTGTTTATTTATTAATCAGTGGTGACTTATTTAAATTTTCCAGGTCATTTATCATTTGCCTTTATTAAACCATCATTTCGTTCTGCCTTAAAGTTTTAACTACCCAGCAAGTTCAACTTTTAATCATTCTGCTTAGTTATGATCTGTATTTAGATTACAATGTGATTGACAGAGGCTGTAATATATTGGTGGCTTCATATGTAGCCAGCAGGATGGACCAACACAGAGACCTGATTGTTAATGTTCTCTAACAGAATAAGAAAGTGAGTTTAACTGCTGTATACAATACCAGGATACCTCTGGGCATATTTTTATCTAGATATTTCCTGTATCAAATATAATGTCCAATCTGTTGAATATTGGTTCTAAGTGTGGGAATCAAGAAGGAGTTCATGAGAATGACAGGCAGGTGCCATCCTGTAAGACTTGTGAGCAGCTGATATCATCACATTTCAATAACAGCCATGCCTGGGTGTCCTTCCTAATCCATGCCTATGAGCTCTTCTCTTTCCTTTCTAACTCTGGGTAGCAATAAGAGCAAAGAGATTACATTATAGGAACAGGTACTTAGACTACACATAAAAATACAGGATGTCAAGTGAGGCCATCTGTAAAAAACTTAAAATTTCTGAAGAACAGCAAATAAAAATACTAGTTTCAACCTTGGATAGCTTGGCTTATAATTTTGGGGGGGGAGAAAAATAATCAGAGACTAATTTAATTATAAGATTAAAATTGGAGATTGAAGCCAAAAAGAGGACATTTTTTTCATCCACAAATGCACATGACAGAAAGCCTGTCATTAGAAAAATAAATAAATAAAAGAGGCAGTATTTTTATAGAACTATTTTCTATGACATCATCTCCAGAGTAAACCAAAGGATGAGCAATAAATACACACTTTAATACTTATGTGCCTTATTTGATGGTCAGTGGCACTCTCTGATGTTTGGGACTAGTTAGATAAGTGAATAGACATAAAAATAGTCAAGTAGAAGAAAACAGAGGTCAAAAGTTACCCTGAGAATATATCTAGGAGAGAGAATATTTCTACACTCATCCAAGCCAGAGCAGAATCTTTAATTCTTAATGATAAACCCAACTTTATTATCCTCTCTCCAAGATTCTTTTCTCTTTGTTAGATCCTGATATATTGAGGGTACTCTCTGGGTTTTGAGTCACTTGGTTAGGAGAACCCTTTGCTGTGCTTAAGTGCATATCTAGCAAATTTCTGATCTTGCAAGATGATGGTTCATTTGTTCATTCTATCATTTGGGTTCAGCATCCACTAGTCACTGTGAGAGGATGAAATGCTCTATAGCACTCAGTTTCTAAGCAGTAATTCAATTTAGGACACATAGAGTAGCTACATGGTACCAACTAATGTGGTAAGAACTGGGTGCATGAATATGGTCTTGACATCTGCTGTGTCTCCCTGTACATTGATTCATCTCAATTCCAATTTCAGTTCAGAATCCTTCTGGTAATTTCTAACACTTCCTTCTCACTTTTTTTCTGACTTTGGATTCATGTAACAGTGCACATTTATTGCATCAGACCCGTGTCAACTAATAGAACACACAATTGCTGTTGCAATTTCTCATGAAAATTTGAATCAGTGGCTGGGGTTGTGGCTCAGTGGTAGAGCGCTTGCCTAGCATGTGTGAGGCACTGAGTTTGATCCTCAGCACTACATAAAAATAAATAAATAAAATATTGTATCCATCTATAACCCAAAAATATTTTTAAAAAATGAATCAGAATTTTCTAACTTTAAAACATTAATAAAAACTTTTAAAAAATGATGTGGCAGAATCATTTTACACATTGTTTGGGGGACTCTCTGTTACTTTCCATCCTATCAAAGTATTATTGTTCCACCATTTGACCTTCCCCATCACTCCCTGAAAAGTGAAATCTTCATGGGCAGATTTCAAAATATGTTCTCCTAGCTTTTCAAATTATATAGTGCATTGCTGTTTTCTTTAGTCTCTCTACTAAGCATTAGCACAACAGAACTTCTGAGTCCTAACAGTAATTCAGTGACCATTAACCAACCTTCCCCCTGTACTCCTTCTGTCCCCATCCTCTGGTCAGCACCATTCTACTGCTAACTTCTATGAGACCAACTTTTTATATTTCTCATATGAGTGAGGCCAGGAGGTGTGTCTTTCTGTGTCTGGCTTACTTCACTTAATGATTTCTCACTCCAACCACATTGTCACAATGGCAGATTTCTTACTATTTATGGCTGAATAGTATTCCATTGTGTACATGTACCACATTCTCTTACCATCAGTAGATCGATGCTTAGGTTGTTTATATTTCTTAGTTATTTAAATAGTGCTGCAATAAACATAGGAACTCCTGATGTGCTTTTGACATACAGCTTCCATTGTCTTTGGAAATAAATATCCAGTAGTGGGATTGCTGGATCACAAGGCAGTTATTTTTTTAATTTTCTGAGGAATGTCAAATGGCCATACTAATTTAAATCCCAATCAACAGCAGGGAAAGCTTCCCTTTTCTCCACATCTTCACCAGCACTTGTTACCTTAGCTTTTTTGATAACATCCATTCATACTAAAGCGAAAAGGAGACCCACATATTTATCATAAATTAGGTTCAGACAATGTTTTGAGATGAGTTCACCCGATTTTTAAAAACTCATACTTTTTCTACCTGATAGAAATTGTACCAGAAGATTCCAATATATACATTTTTGAAATGAAATTGCCAAGTCACCAGCTATAAGCATACAAATACATTTTTCTAAATAGGTTGTCCCAAGTTGGAATTCATCATCACAGTTGCAGAACATTTTTTTATTCCATACAAGCCGTCATCCTATTGGACAGTGCTGCCCATACTTAAGGAAGGTCTCCATTTCAGTTGGCTATCCCACATGCCAATCATTACTAGATATACCCTCATTGACACACCCATAAACCTCTTCATCAAATACTTAGTACTTAGTCATTTTAGTGGTGTGTGTAGTACCTCACTATGGTTTAAATATTCATTTACTAAAGATTAATGATATTGACAAAATAATGTATATGGTACTGGTTCATTTGATTATGAGGAAAAAAACTAAACTGTTTATATGTAAAAAAAAAAAGACTAATGATATTGAGCCCTATGTATGTGTTTGTTGGCTATATGAATGTCTTTTGTGATGTGTGTTTAAGCCTTTTTCATATTGTTTTAAAATATATGTACTTGGTGTGAAACTTGTATCTCTCTCTCTCTCTCTCTCTCTCTCTCACACACACACACACACACACACACACACACAGAAAATCTCTCGCCCCACTTTAAGGTTCACCCTTTGCCTGTTTTAAGTGGTGTCTTCTAAGGAGCAGAATTTCTTTTTCATTTTAATTTATTGATAATTTTCTCCTTTATGTTTTTTTTTTTCTGCTCCTATGGCTTGCTTAAATGGTCTTGGTCTAACACATGGCTTTAAAGATAAACTTAATTGTGCATTTTTAATTTTGATATCTGAAATGCCTTTGGGATGGCTTGTGTGAACGTGTACATATAAAGAATGCTGTATTACCAAAATGTCATCTTTTCCTGTGGTGCTCAATTGTTCCAACACCATTTATTGAAGCAGCCATCTGCTCCCACTTCCCCTGCAGTGGATTTTTTTAATAAATCAAGTGACTATACTCTTGTGGGTCTGTTGCTGAGCTCTTTATTCTGTGACATCTGTTTTGTTTGCATACCCTCTTAGTTCCTGTTCCTTTAAAACAAATGTGATATTTGAGTAGAAGTGTTCTCCAGTATTAGTCTTCTTCAGTTTTGTCTTGCCGCTTCCTGTCCCTTTGCATTTATGTACAAACTTTAGAATTCTCTTGTCAATTTCCATGCACACACATACATGCAAACACCTCTGGGATTTTAGTTGGAAGTGTATCATTCTGCAGATTCATTTGTGGAGGATTTCATTTTTTTTCCAATATTAAAAACCTTCTAGCACTCCTGTTAATATGTGCAAAATTTTTATGCTTTTAGATATTGGCTAAAGATAAATCTAATTCAATCTCCAGAAGGAGCATAATATATCCTTCTATTTATTTAGGTTTTTAAAAAAATTTCCCACAATGGTGTTTTGTAGTTTTTAGTATGCAACTTGTTATTTACACAGTTGATTTTTTTTAAATACTGGGGATTCATTCAATCAAGGACCTCATACATGCTGGGCAAGCACTATCCCACTGAGCTACATCCCCAACCGTGCATAGTTGATTTTTATGTTATTGTACATAACAATATTTTGTTTGTTTATTGTTGGTATGTAGAAATCTAAATTGGCCTTTTGCCGAAGTCTGGCTGGGCACAAAATCACGAGCCACTCAAGCAGGAACAAAGTTTATTTTTTGAAACTGCCGCCAATGTCCGGTACCGCCCGGGAAGATTTTTTCCACCCAACGCGGCCTCCTCCCGGACCGCAGAGAGAGCTCCTCCCCCGGAACTCCCTCCTACTGTACTTCCCTAACCAATGGGAACTCTCCAGGAGTCCCGTAGCCGGCCTAGGTGAACAGCAGGAGTCCAATATCCATATGAATGCAAATCTTAACATAATCATATCATCTCAATGGCTAGCTGGCGTCACCTTTTGACCAAAAATGCCATGCATCATATACTTGGCTCTTAACAGCCTTTTATCTTGCAATTCATATATATCATTTTAGTTTCTTTTACATCTTTTTTGTATGTATAGTTATGTTTCCTTTCATCTATAACACTGTTTATGTGTTATATTTTTTTCTTCCGTCAGTCTTTAAACAGCTGAAATGATCTTCAAGATATTGTTTTCATACTAAATTATAAATCTAGACATATAATCCCACTTTGGTTTGAACAAATGATTGCATATATAAATGCATATTTACATGAATGCACAGTAAAAGTTCTGCGAGGACCTTCATTGATACATTAATTATAGCTACTTTTGAGGCTGAAAATGAAGGGTGGGGACATAAGAGACTTTATTTACTTGCATGTGTGTGTACATGCATGTGTATGTGTGAAAGAGAGAAATCTATTTATAATGATATATATACATTTAAATTGTATTTACTTCCCCCCAATTCTAATTAAAAAATAAAATATAACTTTTGGTGGCAGCGTGAAAAATGGACTAGAAATGATGAAACCAAGTCAATAAAAATCTTTCAGCTATAGTGAAATTCACAGGAGGGACTTTGGGGCTTGCAATCAGCAGTGACATGGGGAATGGAAGAAGAAGCACAGATTTAAGACTTCCTGCATATGGGGAATGAACAGAGTTCAGCGGAGAGTGAGGTGTGAGGAGCGAGGGAGGAGGAAGAGTTGACTGATGTCCAGGCTTCTGTTTTGGGTGACTGGATGCAGATAATGTTCACCACAATGGCAAACTGCAGAGCTGGGTAGGTTTTTAGGGGAAAAGGAAAAAAAAAAGGGCAATATCAGATTTTGGTCTGTTTAATCTGTAAAATTTGCATAGGAGTCAGGTGAATCTTGTCATAGTTGGGTCAGTTCCATAGAATGGCAATTCCATAGAATAGCAATTGCATTTTGGAGCGATCTGTGTCTAGCTGGAATTTAAACTACAGACTGTCCTAGTAGGAACAAGAGGCAATGGGTGAGAAGATGACTGTGGCCTTAGCTCTTCTCCCTTTTTGAAAGAATTTGGAATCCAGAAGAGGAAAATGCCCTAATGAAGGCATAATGATTTTTTTCCCTCTCTTAGATGGTCACAATTCTATGTATACCTATCGTAGAATATTAAACTCCTTTCTTGGTGGTGGTCTGCTGAGAGCCATAGCCAAGTAGGAATGATGCATGGCATTTTTGGTTGAAAGGTGACACCAGCAAGCCATTGAGATGATATGATTATGTTAAGATCTGCATTCAATTGGATATTAGAACCCTGCTGTCCACCTCAGCCTGCTACTTTGGAGCTCTAGCAGGACTCGCAGAGAGTTCCCATTCGTTGGGGAAGTGTGGTAGGAGGGAATTCCGGAGGAGGGATTTCCTGTTGGGGTAGTGTGGCCCGGGAGAACTCTGCGTGTGTGGTTTGGCGTATTTCCCGGGAGCGTGCATGGCATTGGTGGGAGTTTCAGAAATAAAGTTTGTTCCTGCTTGAGTGGCTCGTAATTTTGTGCCCAGCCAGACTGCAGCATTTGGTGGCCCGTGCAGGGGATGCCTGAAGCTCAGAGGTAAGTAAAATTGCTCGCCCCTGAGGGAAGGCGAAAGAATGGGTGACCATTTCAAAAAACAATGTGTTCTTGTTTTGATTTATTTTGTTTTTGTTTCAAGCTGCCTATCCCTAGAACTTTCTCAGGCAAACTGGGAAAAATGGTTGGCTCAAGGTTTGAAGTTGTTCGGCCATGAGGAAGAGAAAATTGATACAACGATTTTTTGTTCCATTTTTGTTTCATTCTGTTTCGGTTTTGTTTTATGTTATCTTATTGGGTTGTGTTATCTTTATAGTAGATTAAAAATTAGTAAAAAACAAACCGAAAGAGTGTTAAGTAAATTGTTAGAGGTCCAGACTATGGTAGAAAACATGTTAGATCAAGCAAAAAAGAAGGTCTCTCGAGCTAGTCAGATAGAGGAAGAAAATTTAAAGGAAGAAAGCTTAGAGGACAAACAGCTATCGGGGGGAAGCTACAACAGGAGGCTGCTACTAACTCCGTTCTATCACCAGAGGGCGTAATTCAACCAACAGCTCCATCTATAGAGACAGCTGAGTGGCCCTCAACCCCCGTAGTTGATAGATGGAATCCTGAGGCAGGACCTCAAAGATTAGCATGCCCTGTACTTGAGCAGGCAGGAGGGCAACAAATTCACCGTGCTTTAGATTTCAAAACAGTGAAGCAGTTAAAGGAGGCTGTAACAACCTATGGTCCTCAAGCACCCTTCACTGTAAGCATGGTCGAATCCATTACCAACTTGGACATGACGCCAGCAGATTGGGCTAGCATGTGTAAATCTGTGCTAAATGGAGGACAATATTTGTTATGGAAGGTTGCCAATGAGGAATTTTGCACGGAGACAGCTAGGCGAAATGCAGCAGCCGGTTACCCTCAAAGAAATCTAGATATGTTGTTAGGAAAAGGACCTTATGAGGGTCAACGGCAACAAATTGAATATGATCCTGGCGTATACGCACAAATTGCTGTAGATGCGGTTAGGGCATGGAAAACTTTACAGGGGCATGGAGATTTACAAGGTCAATTATCTAAGGTAATACAAGGAACTAATGAACCTTACGCTGAATTTGTAGATAGGCTTATTCAAACAGCTTCCAGAATTTTGGGGGATACAGAACAGGCAATGCCATTTATAAAACAACTGGCTTATGACCAAGCAAATCGTTGTTGCAGAGAGGTCATTAGACCATGGAGACATGAAGATTTAAACACATATATTAAATTATGTAGAGACATTAATGAACAAGGGCAAGTCTTAGCAGCAGTACAACAGGCTTTAGATGCCAGGCCAAAAACATGCTATAATTGTGATCAAACAGGACATTTTAAAAGGAGTTGCCCCATAGGAGGAGGGTTTAACAAAGCTAGATATCAAACGAATAGAATACCGGGTATTTGCCCACGATGCCGTAGAGGGAAACATTGGGCTAATGAATGCCGTTCTCAAACCACCATAGAGGGTATTCCGTTATCAAAAAACAGACAAGGACCAAGTGTTTACCCACGATATCGTGGAGAAAGGCATCAGGCTCCATTGCCAAAAAACGGACAGGGGGGCCCAATGCTCCGGGGCCCACGACCACAAATGTACGGGGCACTGGAGGAACCCAGAAACACCATGGAGGAACCCAGCAACACCATCAGGGTAGTACCCAGGACACATTATCCATCAGATCTCTCATCAGACGAACCAGAGGGAGCGCAGGGTTGGACATCTGCGCCTCCGCCAGAGCAGTACTAACTCCAGAGATGGGAGTTCAAATCATTCCCACAGGAGTAAAAGGACCTCTTCCCCAAGGAACAGTAGGCTTATTGTTAGGACGCAGTTCTTCTACGCTAAAAGGACTTATGATAAGTCCCGGGGTAATTGATCCCGATTATGAAGGTGAAATAAAAATTATAGCTAGTTCTCCAAAGGGTATATCAGTAATTTCACCAGGAGATAGAATAGCACAGTTATTAATAATACCCAGCCTACATGATAAATTTTCCAGTAGTACTATAGAAAGAGGTTCCAGGGGATTAGGCTCCACAGGTGTAGATTGGGCTATGCTGTCTTTAAATTTAGATTCTCGCCCCATGCTAAAACTAAATATTCAAGGACATGAATTTAATGGACTACTGGATACGGGTGCAGACCTTAGCATCATATCTTGTCAAGAATGGCCAAAACATTGGCCGTTACAACAAGCCACTCAAACGCTTCGAGGCCTAGGAGTGGCAACTAATCCCCATAGAAGTGCAATGGTATTAGATTGGAAGGATCCTGAAGGATGTGAAGGAACTATACAGCCATATGTATTGGATCATCTTCCTATAAATTTATGGGGACGAGATGTCCTAGATCAATTAGGTTTGACATTAACAAATAACATCAATCCAAATGCGCCCACTATTAGGGCTAGACAAGGTTTCAGGAAAGAAAAAAGATTAGGAGAACAAGGCATAGCAGCACCAATTCAAATAGATCAGGGAATAAATAGACATGGACTGGGTTTTCAGAAGGGGTCACTGAGGCAATAAAAATTACTTGGAAATCAGATAGACCAGTATGGGTTCCTCAGTGGCCCCTGACTAAAGAAAAGATACAAGCAGCCCATGACCTGGTCAAACAACAATTAGCGGAGGGACATATACAACCTTCCGTATCTCCTTACAATACTCCCATTTTTGTCATTAAAAAGAAATCTGGTAAATGGAGATTATTGCAAGATTTAAGAGCCATTAATAATGAGATGGTTATTATGGGACCTGCTCAATCGGGGATTCCTCAATTGTCTGCTTTGCCAAAAACCTGGTACGTTTTAGCTATAGATATTAAAGATTGTTTTTTTTCAATTCCAATTCATCCTGAGGATAGTCCACATTTTGCATTTACTATCCCTGCACTGAATCATGAAGGTCCTGATCAGAGATATGAATGGAAAGTACTCCCTCAAGGGATGGCTAACAGCCCAACTATGTGTCAAATTTATGTTAACAAAGCAATCCAGCCACTTAGAAATCAAAATCCTAAACTACAAATATTTCACTATATGGATGATGTATTGTTAGCACACAAAGATAAAAACACATTGCTAGAATGTTATGCCACACTTACAAATTTATTAAAAAATTATAATCTAGAGATAGCAATAGATAAAGTACAATTAAATTTTCCAATTAATTATTTAGGAGTTCTATTATCCTCAACCATGGTCCGTCCACCAAAAATTCAAATACGAGTAGATCAACTCAAATCACTTAACGACTTTCAAAAGTTATTAGGAGACATAAATTGGATAAGGCCTTATCTAGGCATACCAACAGGAGAGTTGGGACCTTTATTTGATATCCTAAAAGGTCCATCAGATCCAAATTCACCCCGCATGTTAACGCCTGAAGCAAGAAAGGCATTAAAAATCATTGAAACATATATGGAAAATATGCATTTGGATAGAATTGATATAAGTTTGCCTTTATTATTTATTGTACTACCAACAAAAAATATTCCTACAGGAGTATTTTGGCAAGAAGGTCCATTATTATGGATACATTTATCTTATTCTCCTAACACTATTCTTACTAGGTATCCTGAGGCTGTAGGACAATTAATACTCAAAGGAATAAAAGCAGCAAAGGGAGTGTTTGGAATTTCTCCCAATAAAATTATTACTCCATATACTATGAATCAAATTGATGAGTTAGCTAATGAGTTAAATACTTGGGCAATAATCATGTGCAAATCTAATGTTTCATTTGATAACCACTTACCATCTAATCCTTTATTGTCTTTTTGGTCATTGCATCCTGTAATTTTTCCAAAAATGACAAGAAAAACACCTATCATGAATGCTCCAAATATATTCACTGATGGGTCAAATAATGGTACAGCAGCAGTAGTTACCCCTGATCAAACTTTTACATTTTTAGTACCCAAACAATCAGCTCAAAAGGTAGAGCTTAATGCAGTTTTACAAGCTTTTGTGATGTTTAAAGATTCTGTATTTAATTTATTTTCTGATAGTCAGTATGTAGTTAATGCTATAGTATCTCTTGAAGATGCTGGTAGGATTTCCCCTTCTTCTACTGTTTTCTCTTTGCTTTCCACTATACAAAGTCTAATCTGGGACAGAAAAGATCCATTCTTTATAGGACATATCAGGGCACATACAGGATTGCCTGGAGCCCTTAGTTTGGGCAATGATTTAGCAGATAAAACTACACATGACATACATATTTTCTCTACACTAGAAGAAGCTATAAATTTTCATAAAAAGTTCCATGTCAATGCTAATACTTTACAAAAGCGTTTTAAAATAACTAAGGAACAAGCTAGACAAATAATAAAACAATGTCAAAATTGTGTGACCTTTTTACCACAAGTTAATCTTGGAGTCAATCCTAGAGGATTGATACCTAACCATATTTGGCAGATGGACGTCACACACTTGCCAGAATTTGGAAAATTAAAATATTTGCATGTTACAGTTGATACTTCTTCTGGATTTTTGATGGGCTCCCTTCATGCCGGAGAAAAAACTAAAGATGTTATAGCTCATTGCTTACAAAATTTTGCCACTGTGGGTGTTCCAAAACAGTTAAAAACAGATAATGCCCCTGGTTATACTTCTACCTCTTTTAAACAATTTTGCTCAACATTTGGCATTACTCATATAACAGGAATCCCATACAATCCACAGGGACAAGGCATAGTTGAAAGAGCTCATCAAACTATTAAAATGTACTTATTAAAGCAAAAAGAAGGAATTGGGAAGGGGTATATATTCCCCAAAGATAAACTTAAAATAACCCTTTTTACTCTAAACTTTTTAAATTTGGATTCATCAGGACTTAGTGCTGCGGAAAGGCATATGTGTCCAAAAAATGTACATAAGCCCAAGGTACTTTGGAAGGATATTCTAACAGGACAATGGAAAGGTCCTGACCCAGTAATTGTCTGGAGTCGGGGGTCTGTTTGTGTGTTTCCACAGGGAGAACAGCAGCCGATTTGGATTCCAGAGAGATTAACCAAGGTCCTGACCCAGTGATTGTCTGGAGTCGGGAGTCTGTTTATGTGTTTCCACAGGGAGAACAGCAGCCGATTTGGATTCCAGAAAGATTAACTAAAGCGATTTCTACAGACCAAAAAGAAGATGATTTGGCTCAAATCCATAACAACTGATATCCAAAACTCCAGTTTGGCTATTCTTACATCTGCAACAGAACCAGGATGCTTTTTTCAATATCTATTTTATTATTGCCCTTTGCCATATCATGAAGTTCTATTTTGTTTTTTGAGCTCATACAGACCTAGGTTAATGTTTTGCTGATCAGTTCTATTTTTTGACTATAGAGTTTTTAAACATTGCAATGGAGATTTCACCTATGTAAAGCTACAAGGCCTTTACTATTGTCTTATGTGTTGTATGTTAGGTGTGCACACTTCTGTTTTGTGTTGTATGTCTGTATGTGCGTATGTCTATATATCATATATGAGGAGCACTCATGAATAAATGGATCCGAATTTTTTATTATTCACGTTATTTTAATGGTTTAATTTAAATTGGGTAAACAGCTGTTGAGGATTGTTTTATTATGTGTACAAATAAGGAGGTTAACAGATCAGTTTGTTTACTTTCACCTTTCCTTTTCATTATATTTAATAATTCTGTTCAGAATAATGTAAATTGTTCAGAAAATTGTTTTCTTAGTGCCTGTTGGAATGTTACATAATTTTTTTTTAGCCATCATTGTCAGAATTCCTACCTTCATCCCAGTGCCGGTGAAGACAAAGATAAAACCAAACTACAGCTTCTTTGATAGCTATCACAGTAAACTGTATAAACTGATGCATCAATGAATAATAACTCAACAAGTAATGCTCAATCAAGGAGTTGATTTATTTTGGGAGGAAATGGACATATTGATAGATTCCTCCGCTTTGAACTGCTTGCAGAACTTTTCTGGACTATGTATCACTTGTATGCATTGTGAACTATCTGTTGGTGCAGCAAATTGTGGTATTGCTGGCGTATCTTTGCTGATGGTGTCACCAGTGATACAATTTTTCCAAAGGAGCTGTAAATTGGCTTGGTGTCGTGGAATTTCTGTATCCTCCTCCCTTCTACTAGTGATGGTCTAAAATTTGGGGGCCAACAGAGGTGAGGCAAAGAACCTCAACCCCACACTGGTGCATAGGCCTATCCACAAGTATGGCTGTATGCTGGACCGGTAGTCAGTGGCGGGTATGATCCAATTGCAGGGGTACCAACCTAAGACAGGAGGCTGACGCCTAGAGGTCAGCTCATCCGATGACAGGTAAGAACCATATGTTGTGTTGGACAACCTAACAGGCACGGTCCCTAAGCCACATTGCTTGTTGCTTAATTAAACAGAAGCGGGGAGATGCTGAGAGCCACAGCCAAGTAGGAATGATGCATGGCATTTTTGGTTGAAAGGTGACACCAGCAAGCCATTGAGATGATATGATTATGTTAAGATCTGCATTCAATTGGATATTAGACCCCTGCTGTCCGCCTCAGCCTGCTACTTTGGAGCTCTAGCGGGACTCGCAGAGAGTTCCCATTGGTTGGGGAAGTGTGGTAGGAGGGAATTCCGGAGGAGGGATTTCCTGTTGGGGTAGTGTGGCCCGGGAGAACGCCATGTGTGTGGTTCGGCATATTTCCTGGGAGCATGTGTGGCATTGGCGGGAGTTTCAGAAATAAAGTTTGTTCCTGCTTGAGTGGCTCGTGATTTTGTGCCCAGCCAGACTGCGGCAGTGGTCTGCTCTCTCACAAAGATGAGCTGCATTAAGAAAAATAATAAAATATATTTTAGATGCTTTTCTGTTTTTGCACAAATAGGATCTCCAGTGACTGAAAAAAAATACATTCCTCTTCTTTTAAATTTCCTGAAGAGGGTTTCTTATTCACCAGCCAGCCATTAGGAAGTGTGGGATTCTAAGGCTTTGGGAACCTAAAGAGAGGGACTCTTTTTTCTCAGCTGACCAAACATAATTTTGTCTCTACAAACATCCATAACTTCTGGATGAACAATTAAAACAAAATACTTTTAATTTGTTGTTTTAGCTAGTTGACACAAATTGGTCAATTTATCATTTTTCCTCTGATTGCAATATCTTGTTATTCAACAAATTTGCATTAAGTTCTCTACAAGATTAAACAATTCAATGAGAACTAGTTTCTTGGAATTAAATAATATGTGCCTATTGTCATTAATATAGCTCTTAGAAAGGCCCTCAATGTTTTCTATATGTTACTTGAGTAACTTACAATAAGTTACAACAAAGTAGTGAATAGAATTTTGAAATCTGGAGTATGGAATTGGCAGCCCTCACTTATTGAACAGAGTTTTATTTTATAAGTATATATTTTTTTAAATCAGTAATATCTCAGCAGTGAACTTTTTCATCAAGAGAACTTTTATTTCTCAGCAATAGAACTATTCCCTCACTAACCAAGAGAAGCCTCCACTGGGTTTAATTTTCTCAACATAAAATCAACAGCGCTGACATTTCCTGAAAGCGTCCGTTGTGTCAAGATGTGATCTAGCTATGAGGATTTATGATAATTAGTGAACCCAAAAAAACAATTTAAGCTACTATTCAGTGTATGTAACTGGGATACCCAGCTAAGGAGAAATGTTATTGATTAAATAAATAAACAAAGAAGTAAATAAAAGCGTGTCAGGAATCTTGGCAATGATTTGTCAGAGATTATCTTTTCCAATACATAAATTTTCTGACAATACTACATATAATCAGAATAAACATCTGCCTTTGACAGACACACACACACACACACACACATGCACACACGCACACATTCACACACAAACACACCTCTACATGGAAAAAAATTATGTACATATTTTAGTCCACAGTTTACTTTCAATTAAGAGAATAATGAAGGAAAAAAGGAATTTATTCCTTAACTATCCATGTTCAATTTCAAAGAGTTTTCATGAAAAGCAGCAAAAAACAAACCAACAACAGCAAAAAAAAAAAAATTACAGGGTTTTTGTGACTATTTTAGTAATTCAGTGTATTAGTTTCCTTTTGCATTGTAACAGTGATTTATGTCTAACTCACAGACTAAATAAATTCACCTCATTCCCAGGTTCCCAACCCATACAGCATCAACTCAAGTTGAAAATCTCATCTAACTCTCACAAGCTCAAAAGCCCCAAATCTAATTACAGAAATTGTCTGAATTAGATATGAATGAGACTCTGGATATATGTTATCCTGGCTTACAATTTCTCTCCATCTGTGAACTTATGACCTGCAGGACTCCAGTTATCTGCTTCAAAAATACAATGATGGATTAGGATAATATGACATAAATAACAAGATGGGATAGGTAACCGATATCTATGTTGTCATCTCTCAAAGGAGAAAATGAAAAGACAAGAACTTAGTTTTGATTGCGTGTTTATATGGAAACGGGGAGCGGGTATGGAAACCGACCTTAGAGAAGACAAGTGTGTTGTTCAGTCATCTGCTGGAACGGTTTACTGCTACAAGACTTAAGGTGATTATTGATGTCAACAAATACAAGAAGGAAGGAAGATGGCGGCGAGGGGAGTGCATTACCCCCGTGTGCTGCTTCACTGTGTGGGAGTATGACAAGTCAGGACGGCTAAAGGATATCTTGTTAGGAATTTCCAGCAATAGTGGGGTGCTCCGGAACCTGGAGGAAGGATTTCCATCGCACGAGGATCGGCTACGGGGACTCAAACGCGAGAGGTTTGTCGCACGGAGGGTAACTGCTTATTCAGCAAATCGCCCCGCGGCTAGAGTCTGCAGCGCGCGCTGGGATAGAGATGCAGGGTTACAGCGCTGCAGTTTCTGCCAGCCGTGCAAGCACCGTACTCAGGGCTGAATTCTGGGTTCGAGACGGGGGAAGGAAGCGGTCCATCTCGGTTCTCCACACCGGTCAGACCACAGAGGAGGCCAGCAGCCACCATGTTGGTAAACTGACGTCAC
>NW_026000241.1:25037588-25072894 GCF_001458135.2 Marmota marmota marmota
TGTAAATCAATGGATGTGTAACTGATGTGATTCTGCAATCTGTGTATGGGGTGAAGGTGGGAGTTCATAACCCACTTGAATCAAAGTGTGGAATATGATATGTCAAGAACTATGTAATGTTTTGAACAACCCACAATAAAAAATAAAAAAAATAAAAAATAAAATAAAAAAAAATAAATAAATGAATGAAGTAATAAAAAAAAAAAAAACAAATACAAGACTTATGTCTTATCCAAAGGGAGAAATTTGTTAATGTTGGGAGTCGCCCCAGCTCCAAAGATGGCGCCAACCGCGCTTCTCTTCCGGTACTAACTTCCCCATGCCCTGAGACAGCGGCGGGAAGAGCCGCCCAATGGTGAGCCTGCTGACCCTCATGATCCTTACCCACCAATCAGAAAGTGCCCCGTGCCAACACCCTGCTCTGTTGAACCGCCCCCCGCTCTATAAATGTGCAAAGCTGTTCCTCAATAAACAGGTACTTCTCCGAAAAAAAAAAAAAAAAGAACTTAGTTTTGTTGTCTGGTTGCAATTGAGTGAAGGATGCTGTGGGAACTGGATGGGGCATGGAGGCAGGCAAGCAGGGCAAGGCCGTGGCCCCCTGAGGCTCAAGTCTTTTGAGTTGGGAGGACCTACAAAAACCTTATTTCTCATCTGAAAAGTTGCTCCAGTTTTGTTCTGGAAAGACCTGTCGATTTTGCTTAAGGATTCCGGAAGTCAATTTCCTAACTTGTTTTTACCTCAATTTTATCTTCCAGAAAATAGTTTATAATCCCACTGGAAGAGCAGAGAAGAAATTAAAAAAAAATGTCAGGAAAGCCACCAGAGTACTTTATGATATTAAAATGTGGAAATGTATGTGAAAATGCTTTGGTAAACTGAAACTTCTCACATATTCCCCCCCACACATGCCCATCATTTTTTATTATTAGCTTAGTACATGAAGTTCTCAAATTATACCATGCATTTAGAATCACCCAGAAGGCTTGTTAAACCAGTGTGTGGATTGCTGGATGTCCTGTCAGCAATCACATGGAGAACACCTGATGATCTGCATTTTTCCAATTAGGATTTAATGCTGGTGTGAATCATATTTTGAGGACCATTTTCCTCAAGGAAACATATCTTGCTTATGCTTGAGTCATAATCTCTCCCTCCTCTTGAACCCTCATCTTGAAATCTTTTTAACACCTGGGATTGTATGTTATAGGAGAGAGCCCTTGGGGTAATCACTTGGCACACAAATCTTCTCTCACCTCCAGGAATAGTTTCCAATTATGCAACATTGAAGTCTTATGGAGCCTATGCTGTGCTCCAAAATTGTGATTCCTGGCCATAGTTGATTGATCTATAAATAGGTTACTGCACCAGGCAAGAAAAATCATTCCTGGGAGATTCTCTCCCAGGATTATAAAACTAGGACTTCATTCACTGAAAACTCTCCAACACTTTCTTATAGCTCTTGGGATAAATGTGTTAGAGTCAGGTTAAGCTAATTGCTGTAACAGCCCTAAATGCATCAGTAGTTTAATCTAACAAAGGTCTATATTATGCTTAGTTTCCAATCCAAAGATGCATGCAGAAAATTGATCTGCTCCATGCAGCCATTCAGGTACCAGGTACCGAACTGAGACTCCACCATCCCTTAGGGTTTTGGAGAATGGCCTACAGAGAGTAGAGTTCAAGTGGGAAGCTTTTTGGGCCAGGCCTGGAGAGGATATTTATCAACTCCCATATGCACTACATTAGCCCAGACCTACTCAGATGGATACACTTAATTGTGAATCTGTGCTTGAGCTCAGGAGGAAAGGGTAGGCATTTATTGGAAAAGCGAAATATTTCTTTTTCATGTGGTATTTAAGGTCATCTGTGATACATTCCTTACCTATTTCCATTCCTTTCCAACCACAGGGAATATGCTTGTCCTTCATGTGAAAAACTATTCTTTGTTCCCCAGTTGCCTTGTAAACTTCTGGTCATCCTTCTAGTCATACACCCAATGTAACTTCTAAATATAACTAGGAAGGCGAATAGGACCATGTAGCCTGTTGCATATATTTTAATAGGAACTATTTGCTTCTCTTGAGTTTTAAACAGTTACTAGGTCAATTTTATGTTATTAATTCATCAATTCTGTATTCTTTATTCATTCTACATTCCTCATGAGACTATAAATCCCCTGAGGACAGGGATTACCTCCCAAGAAGGGGCATCAGATGAGGAAAGGCATGCGTCAGTATGTAAACCATATTCCAAAATGAGTTGACTATCTGATCGTTTTCCAGCCATTCTGAATGGATGGAAAATGATCAGATAGTCAATTCATTTTGGATGGGAGGTGAGCTATTATTTTTATCCACAAATTGCATAAAGTTTGAACTTTGTTACGCAATGTCAGTCATGTTATTCCAGATGCACCTGGGCCTGGTGTAATGACAGATTCCAGAAAATGGCTGGGGGGGCGGGGGCAGTGCAGACTGTTCAGGAGCACAGGTGAGCCTTTATCAGAAGGATTTAAGAAACAAAGCAAGAACTTGAAGAATTTGAATGCACTTCTCTTTTTCCACATTTTACCTTCAGCCTGGGAATTTCTGGGAAAGTAGGAAATGAGTTCCAGATTTTGAAGAAATGTCATGACAGTTTTAATGCAAGCTAATTATTAATTTTAGGAAAATGTAGATATTGCCACCTTGTGACAATGACCCATATTTGATGGTGACATGTCAGGTTCTCTGATTTATGTATAAGGTATATTCAAGGTATCTATATCTATGTATACATATAAAGGTACATACATATATATATATATATATATATATATATACACACACACACTATATGTACATATTATAGATATATGTATGTATGTGTGTAAGGTTATGTATATACATGGTCATGCATATATACATAATATAAAAGGAATATATATGGAATATACCAGGAATTATACATATATATGTGTGTATATATATATATATATATATATATATATATATATATATTTGTGTAAATATATATTTGCATAAATGTGTGTGTGTGTGTGTGTGTGTATCCTCATAAGAAACCTTCTAATTGAATATAATTTGCTAAAATTTAAAGACGGGATAACAGCAACTTAGGAAAATAAGCAGATTGCCCAGAACTACACAGGGTTTATTCAAATCAAACCTGGGCTTGTAGATTCCTACCTGCTGCAGTGATCTTTGGACCTGCTGTGTAGCCCACACCAGTCATAATATAGACACCACAAACTCCTTGCTCTATGATTATCTCCACTTCTCATCCATGCAGAAATTATCTAGAACAAATTCAGGCTTCTGGTTCACTGTATGTGTGCACAGTATTTCCATAACATTTCATGGACAAATTCAAAACTGAATCTCTTTCATCAACTTTTTCTTGGACTGTAGAGAATTCTTGAGTCTTCACGGGGCGGATTTTGTGATATCATTTTAACCCTACATCAATTGCTGAATCTTTGTATCTAAATCATAATCTGGGATTATTATAAGTAGAAGAAAATCCCTGCCCTGATCTTCCAAAGAAGAAGCATAGATTCCACCCACATAAACAAGGTGCCTTTGCCACAGAGATTTCTACTCCTCACATCTAAGACTGACAGAAATATGTTGTACCTTTTCAAATACAAAGAAAAATTGTTCCATTTAACCTCCTGGTCCCTGCTTTGACTCATTCTTGAGAGATTCTTGGTTAGCATGGCCCGAGCAAGACATGGCTTTTGGGTTTGGATGACTTGGGAATCCCCTCAGAAGTCTCCCATGGAGCTAAGGAACTTTTTGAGAAAGAAACTCCACAGTGCTTGCTGTTTCCCATGCACCAGTAATCTCCCTCAAAGAGACGAAAAACATGTAAAATAATCATAGAAGTTTAATATTAAAAAATACATTACTAAATGCTTACTGTATGCCAGGGGGGGAAGTAGGATTGACTCTACATTGTTTCCAGTAAGGAAAAAATATGTGAGCAAAACAGAAAATGTGGGCAAATGGTTGAAAATTTTGCTATAGGTATCCTCCAAACTATCATGAAAAGAACAAGAAATGTCAGGTGTAGTGGTGCATACTTGTAATCCCAGCAGTTCAGGAGGCTGAGGCAGGAGGATCACAGGTTCAAAGCCAACCTCAGCAACCTAGTAAGGCCTTAAGCAACTCAGAGAGACCCTGTCTCTAAACAAAATATAAAAAGTTGGGGATGTGGCTCAGTGTTTAAGTACCCCTGTACTTTTAAAAAAATGAAGAAGAAAAGTGGGGACAAGTATAGATTGATCCAGTGTCTTCCAATTCTGGTCAACTTTTCTGTGCAATTCAGGACAATGTATTTCTGAATCGAGGCCCTGAATAATGGTTTTAGGATCTCGAAGAGCTAGATAACTCTGAAATATTCCACTTCATGAGGGATGTATCTGTGTACCCAATCTCAGGAAAAGGTTTTTCTTTTCCTTTTTTTTTTCTTTGCACCTGTCCACTCAGCAGCTGAAACTTGGATTAAAGCCCTTAGCCACACTCCACTTGAGTGCCAATTTCTAGTGTTTTAAAATGAAACTTTCCATGAATACTAATGTTCTTATAAGAAACCACCCAGAGGCCAGTAAACCCCTGACAAGAAGAAATTTGCTTTGAAATGTGCCAAACATGCAGATCCTATTCATCATGGGGCTGTCGACAAATCCCAGAAGAGACTGTGAGGAGAGTGTTATAGGAAACAGCTGCATCTCACCATCCAGAGTTCTCCAGAGGGACACAAAGGCAGGACCTGAAGTGAATGTACTCACATGATCTTTGAAGAAGGATAGTCTGCCAGACTGCTGATGAGGTCACCAAGAGTTCTGTCCAGTCAAGCCATCTCCTCACCCCTGATGGTCACAGAGGAAGCAGAGTGGGGGGCTACCTTGTGGAAACTGGATATCCCCAATAGGGGACTTTGGTGCCTCACTAGTGTCAATGGGATTTATGTACCCAGTGTTCAACCTCAGGTCTGTTATATACCAACCCTGTTACTTCTCCTCTCTTTGGATCTTAGCTTTATCTTTTGTAAAATAAACAAAGAATTCCAAGCTGTCCAATGTGATAGCCCCTGGATACATTTGAATAAAATTACACTAAATGAAAATTCTCTCTCTTAGTCACACTAGTGCAATTTCAAGGGCCACATGGGGCTAGCGGTTACCGAATTGATGGCAGATTATACACCATTGCGTCATCACAAAAGGTCCTATTGGATAATGCTGGTACAGATAATGTGTTTGATCTTTTTCTAACTCAAAAATCCTGAATCCCTGCCCACACACCATCTGTGGTAGCCAGGATTATAAGGCATGGACTTCTGGCCCTAGAACAGTAACCCTTGTTTTCTAAACACAATAATGAGGGTGGCATCTGTACAAGAGTGGCAAGACATTGGCTGGGATCAGTGATCACCCACCAAGCAGATGCAATAAGGAATACAATGGAAAACCCCACAAAAGAGGAGAGAGCTGGATGGACAGATGGCACTCCCTAGTTTCTCATATCCCCAAACTCCCACTTGATTGAACTTCTGAAAAGGAGCAGAAATAGTAGACCCAGTTCTCATACATTAAGGGCCTTTATTGTTTACTCACTTGTAATTTTTTGGCTCAAGATGACTCACAATCTGGAACCCAGTGAATGCCAATAAGAGCGGAATGCCAGAAATAACCTGCCTCTGGAGAAGTTAGTTCCATGGATTCACTTTCCTGGCAAGTCCATAAAGAACATGTAAACCACAGTTATCATCTTCCTTTGCCTGAGAACATGGTGCTCACAGAACCAAACCCATGTTTATATAGCTTCTAGTCTTTGCTGACTTCTGGTTTGGGGGTGGTTCTTCAATTCTTGATTCAAAGAGAGCTCTGAGGAGAAAGGAGGGGCATCGTTGGAAGGATAATGGTATACAGGCCAAAGGGAAATCTGTCATGTTGTTCATTCTAATGCATTGCAATTAAATCCACGGATGACTAATTTAATCATGCCCTTGGGGTCTGGAAAGCTGGGCTGATAGAAAATCCACTGCAGTACTCTTTCATCTCCAGACTTACTTTTTATATCCTTTCTCTAGTAAAATAAGACTGATTGCAAACATTTTATCTAGCATTTGTTATGCAATTGACATGCTTCCAGATGCTTTAGATGTATTTGATCATTTCATCCTTGCAGTTGACTTATGGGTTAGGTGGTATTATTCTTTTGCACAAACTCATACAGCTAGCAAATGGTAGAAACGGATTCTGTGCTTAGGAATTCTTGTGCTCTAGAATTTCCACACTTCACCATGATTTCATACTATCTTATTCAAATGAAATAGAGTTTAACCTGAGATCCACCTTGTGAATGACAGAATGCATACAAAAGATGCAGTTTTAAGGTTAACACACAAGAGAAAACAAGACAGAAAGAGCATAGTGACTTTGTTAAAAACCAGTGAGATGGGTTGGCCCTGTGGGGACCCAATTAGTTAAGACCACAGTGGTCATGCAAACCAAAATGCCAAACACATTTTTGCAGGAGGCTCTTAGCTAATGCAACATTAACTAACTGGACTTTTTGTTTCCTTACCCTGAAAGGTCAATGAACATGGAACTAGAAGGAAGGATATAACTAGGAGGGTAGACATAAAAAAAGAGAATTAGGAAAACAAGACATTGTGAGTGTATGAGACGTGAGAGGGGCTCACATCAGGACAAGCTCAAACTCACAATGCTTGTCATTGTTAAGAAGGGTTAACTCTAACAAGAAATGCAGTAAGGGACTAATCACTTCTTCTGCCCTGATGCCTGTAATTTGGAGAGCTACCTTCCCATGGTTAAAAAATATGCTAATGAGTAGCCAGTGTGACCCTGATGTCCAAGAAGTCCAAGAGGTTAATGCACAATCACAGACCTACTGCAATTTGCCAATAAAAGAACCCTCTCTTACAAAGCAGTAATATGACAGAATTCAGCACTTACAATATGACATTGAGGGATATGATAAGTAGCAACTTAAATATTTTTAGTTTATCTGAGGGCGGATGTGGCAACCTCTCTCCCATTCATTTTGAATTTATAGCTACTTTATCAGATGCACACACACCTCGACCTGAGTTCTAGTAGCAAGGTCATAAGTATTAAAAATTTCACTTTCCAGTGTATTATTCCCATTCCTTTCTTTTTTTTTTTTTTTACAACCCACTGCCATCTTCCATATCCGAAATGATGACTTTAGTATTTACATCTCAAAGTATATACATTTTAGATCCAGTCATTACTAGATTTGTATCTAGTTATTGCCACTTGCTGGTTTCACTGATATAAAAAAAATTGATAATTTTCTTATTCCCTGTGCAACTTATTTTCCTCATCTGTAAAATAAAACTGGAAGTTCCTGCTTCATGGAGCTTACAGTACAGTTAAAATACTGGCTCTTAAAAAATATTTAAATAATCAGTTTCTTTTAACTATTCTTTTTTTTTTTAGCCCCAGTGATTGTACAACAGAAGATACAAATAAATCCTTATTAAATTTAGCATAAAGGAGATATTGAATAAGATAATGATTGAATAAGGATGGGTTTTCGGTGGGTAGCAATGGATCTGAACTTAACACAATAAAAACATGTTCTGAGCACATGGGCACATAGATTATTGTCATGAGCTTTCCTAAGTCCTTATCTCATCTTTTACTAAGTGCACACCTTGATCTTTTTTCCTTCATAATGTCAAAATGACAAGTCTGAATCTACTGATAGATAGACTCAAACAGAGCTATGAGCCATGTATCCTTGAGAGTTAGGAAGCTAATGAAGATAATTTAGAATGGAACCAGGCAGTTAAATCTAATCAAAAGGTAAGGCAGCATGAACTAAAGCGTTCCTTGAATAGACAGAAGAATCTGATAGTCACAGGACTCTCAACTTGAGATGGTGGGCCATCACCCTGTTTAAGTTTTACAGTCCCTGCCACAGTGACCACCACAAGGCTGAAAGTAAACATTCACCAATGCCCTCCACAATATCTAGTTCTGCATAATCTTCACTAGCCGAAAAGATCATGTTAAAATCATCTAAAATAATATAACTGTCTCATTAAAGAATAAGGCTCTTTTAACCTTGGGAAAATTAGGAAATAAATGTAGGCACTTTTAAGGAAATTATGATATTAATGTTTTATTTTAAATATATGCTTTGTGTGTGGGGGGGGGAGGGGGTACTGGGGATTGAATTTACAGGGTCTTGTGCATGTGAGGCAAGCACTCTACCAACTGAGCTATATTCCCAGCCCAATATGCTTGAAATTTTAAGAGTTTAATGTTTAAAAGAATTTTGCCTATGAGAATAACTTTATGAAACCAACATGAAATGTGTTTATTTGATTTAGACATGTAAGGTTGGAATTTTTGAGGTTGAAATTTTTTATACAAAAAATTTCATATATATATATATGTATATATATATATATATATATATATATAATTTCTCTCTCTTTCTCTCTCTCTCTATATATATGAGCTGTTAATACAGATTTAACACTTCCATTTTCATAAGTTTAATTTATACATTTGAAAATGATTTCAGTGCACTTAGAAAGATTTTTTATTTTTGGCTTGGCAGTTATTTGTAATTCTTAAAAAGGAAGCTTAATATACTAATTTATAAATGGAAATATTTAAAATAGTTTAAAATTTAAAATTTTAAATAGAACAAAACATTTGTTGGAGTCCCTTTTAAAACCAATGTATGTTTTGCCAATTTATCAGTATAACAAAAGATTTATAAGTAGAACTTTAATAAAAACTAGATATGTTAAATTAATTTTAATAAATTAAATGTTACTATTTAAATTAAACATCTGGATAATCTTCTTTTCTATTCCTTAACATCTTCCCACGGAACCAGAAATCTTGCTTTAATACTTCACTATACCTTGCTTTTTCATCTTTTTTTGCTTAATCTCCCAGACATGGATTAAGAAGTAGGATGGTAGCTGTTAAAGGTCCCAAACTGTGTGGCTCTGAACCTGTATTGAAATATATCAGAAAAATGACTCCAGGCATGTTTGGTTCCCATGAGAAACTGTAGTAGGAAAAAAAAAAGCGTGGGTGTAGTCTTCTCCCACAGAAGCATACAGTGTCCACCATCATGAGGTACATAAAGGAAGGTGATGAGGGGAAAAAACTAAGAAATGGGAAAAAAGAAAAGAGTAACACAAAGCAACAGCAGTGGACAAGTGGAACAAAACAAAAGCCACCAACCCTGAAGTGGAGTGAGCCAGTCGGATAAGCTGAGCCTGAGGTCACTTTAGCAGGACAAACCAAAGCATGACTGTGAAGTATCTTCCCAGTCAGGGGATGGGGAGCCGTGGGTCTGAGTGGCTAAAGATCAAGCCCCTCCATGACCACTGCCATGGGTAACAATCCTGCAGTGGATACTTCAAAACAATTTGAAGAGGGCATTCTGAATGTGCTCTTCTAAAAAAAAAAAAATGGTACTCATTGGAGCTGATGGCGATGCTAGATATTATGATTTGATCATTACACAATGTGCACATGTATCAAAACATCAGACTGTACCCTGTAAGTGGATGCATGGATTATGTGCCATTAAAAACAAAGTTGAAGGAAGAGGGAAGCTGAAGGTAAAATGGGAACTACAGAAAAAAATGGCAAGTTTTTAAGCATTGAACTTATAATGAAAGTATTTGGGAAGATATTTTGTGCCTTTATGCATACAAGTTGCTTCTGTCCATAATGACTGAAAATGACCATCTGTAACCGGTTATGACTGCCAAAATGATATGACATAAAAGGCAATTCCAAGTAAATTGCAGCATTGCATTGCATAGTACATATAATAAATGGCTTAGTTTGAATATATAGAATGGGGTATACACTTTTATTAAAGAACACTTAGCTCCTCACTTACAAGCATTAAAAAAACATCAGTTTGAATGACGTACCAATGTATGGCCTGCTGGGTTGCCCCAGTGGGATGTTGGGGGAGTCATGGAGTAGCTGTAATTCTAGAGACTTAAAAAGTGCACTTGGGTCAAACTTCTAGAAGACTTATGGGACACAAGCAATTTTCAATGGACTTTCTTACTTAAATGTTATGCTTTGATTTATAAATCCAATGGAAAGAAACTGAAATGTGTGTAGGAGGAAAAATGTGAAAATAGGAAGCCAAGAATCAGAGAATAGAATAGGCATTCTGATGTTAATGGGTTATGTCAAGCTACTTCCACAAAAATAAAATTGCCCTGGAGAAAAATGATTTCAAAAAAGTAGGCAAGAGTAAGTCAGCCCACACACTCTACCAAAAGGTTATGATTTGACAAAGTCTGGTGTTAGTAGTGGTGTAGATTCCCAGCTCTCTGGGGCAATAGCTAGGTTAAGGTTGGGCAGTGTTATGGTTTAGTTAGGAGGTGTTCCTCAAAACTCGTGTGTGAGAATGCAACGTCATTCAGAGGTGAAATAATCAGTTAAAATAATCCACTGAGGAAGATTAAAAACTGGGTGATAATCACAGGCAGGTAGGGTGTGGCTGAAGTAGGTCACTGAGGACATGTCTTTGGGGTTTATATTTTCCTGGTGAACAGAGCTCTCCTTGTCTCTCTGCTTTCTGATTGCCAGTCCTGAGATGCTTTCCTCTTCCACACCTATCCGCCATGATGTTCTGCCTCATCTTGGACCCAGAGCAATGAAGCCAGTCATCTATGGACTGAGACCTCTGAAACTGTGGGTCCCAAACAAACTTCCTCTTCTCAACATTGTTCTTTTTTTTTTTGACTTTATTTTTTTTTAATTTTTATTTTTTTTATTGGTTGTTCAAAACATTACAAAGCTCATGATATATCATCTTTCATACATTTGACTCAATTGGGTTATGAACTCCCATTTTTACCCCAAATACAAATTGCAGAATCACATCGGTTACACACTCACATTTTTACATAATGGCATATTAGTGACTGTTGTATTCTGCTACCTTTCCTTTCCCCTACTATCCCCCCCACCTCCCCTCCCATCATCCCTCTCTACCTCCTCTGCTATTGTTCAAATTCTCTCCCTTCCCCCCCTTTCCCCTCACATCCCTTTCTATGTAATTTTGTGTAACNTATATTCTGGATATTAGGGCTCTATCTGAAGTGTGAGGGGTAAAAATTTGTTCCCAGGATGTAGGCTCCCATTCACAATATCCTCAAAGAAAATAAAATACTTGGGAATCAACCTAACAAAAGAGGTGAAAGATTTATACAATGAAAACTACAGAATCCTAAAGAGAGAGATAGAAGAAGATCTTAGAAGATGGAAAAATGTACCCTGTTCATGGATAGGCAGAACTAACATCATCAAAATGGCGATATTACCCAAAGTTCTTTACAGGTTCAATGTGATGCCAATTAAAATCCCAACGGCATTTCTTGTAGAAATAGATAAAGCAATCATGAAATTCATATGGAAAAACAAAAGACCCAGAATAGCAAAAGCAATTCTAAGCAGGAAGTGTGAATCTGGAGGTATAGCGATACCAGAGTTCAAACTGTACTACAAAGCAATAGTAACAAAAACAGCATGGTACTGGTACCAAAACAGGCAGGTGGACCAATGGTACAGAATAGAGGACACAGAAACCAATCCACAAAATTACAACTTTCTTATATTTGATAAAGGGGCTAAAAGCATGCAATGGAGGAAGGATAGCATCTTCAACAAATGTTGCTGGGAAAATTGGAAATCCATATGCAATAAAATGAAACTGAATCCCTTTCTCTCGCCATGCACGAAAGTTAACTCAAAATGGATCAAGGAGCTAGATATCAAATCAGAGACACGCCGTCTGATAGAAGAAAAAGTTGGCTACGATCTACATACTGTGGGGTCAGGCTCCAAATTCCTTAATAGGATGCCCATAGCTCAACATTGTTCTTGACAGGTCCTTTTGGTCACAACAGTGAAAAACCAGACTAAAATAGGCAGGCCTGGCTTTACTTCTTTAAAAAAGTACCATTCAATACTGTCCCGCACTAAGAAATAGCAGACTACTAACACACATGTGTGAATACATTGAGGCAAAGGAGGTAGATACAAGAGTATATTATATGGTTCCAATTTGTAAGAGATTAAAATACAGTTTGAAACTAATCTATGGTATCAGCAAGTATAAGAAAATCTCAGGAGTCAGTAGTGAATGACTGCAACATGGTATGAAGGAAATTTTGTGGCAATGGAAATATTCTATATCATTATCTGAATGCTGGTTATATGTACACATTTATAAAAAAAATTCACAAAACTTGAGGGTTGTGCAATTCCACTATATTTAAATTACATTTCACTGAAGAACGTTATTATAAACACACGTACAGTGAGATCTTACTACAAACTTACCATAGTAGCTAAATTAAAAATAATAGAAATCACCTGGCAGGAATGACAAGTAGCTGGAACTGTCAGACATAGCTGCTGAAATTATAAATTTGTAGAATAAAATTGGGGAAAATGTCGGCAGTATCTCTTACAACTAAATATCACTGGTGTTATGGCCCAGAAAATTCCCTCCTAGGTATGTATACCCAGCAGAAACATTCACACAAACATATCAAAGATAAGTAAAGGAAGTATAATTATAAAAGGGGATTTATCAGGTTGGCTTATACAACCAGTGGCTGGATAGTCCCCAATGGCCGTCTGCAGGCTGGAGAGCTAGAAGAATCAGTAGCTGCACAGTCCAAGAGGCTAAAGCCCCAGAACAAGAGGTATAAACCGTGCTACCCTAGTCCAAGACTGAAGTCTTCTGGAGAATCACTGTCAGAGTCTGCTTTGGAAGAGTGAAGAAGTGAGAGTCCAATATCCTCAGACAATCATAGCAGCAATCAAGAACCCATTCAAGAAGAATAAAGCTTGCATCTGCTGCTGCTTCCTTGTTCTTCCAACTTTTATTTCATCCAAGCCATCATCCTATTGGACAGTACTGCCCATGCTTAAGGAAGGTCTCCATTTCAGTTGGCTATCCCACATGCCAATCATTACTAGATACACCCTCATTGACACACCCATAAACCTCTTCATCGTGGTCATCTCTTAATCCAATCAAGTTGACAATTCAAATTAATCATTACAAGTACACAACTTTTTGCATATTTTTTTTCAATGACATCCAACTGGAAACTACCTAACCAACCATCAAAAGAAGAATGAATAAGGAAATTATGAAATAGTAACACATGGAAAACCACAGAGCAATGAGAAGAAATGATAATTTCGAGCAGCAAGGTGAGTGAATCTCACTAATATAATATTGAGCAAATGGAGCTACACCTGAAAGAGTACATCCTGGATGGTGCCCCACATATAAAGTAATGAAATGGGCAAAATTCATCTATAAGGTTAAAAACTAAAATAATTGTTATTATGGGAGAAAGAAGTAGAAAGGATACTTTTCAGGGTGCTAGTCATATTCTCTCTTTTTTTGATCTGAGTTTTGTTTACATAAATGTACTGCTTACAACAATTCATGGCCCTATACAACTATTATAGGTATACCTTCCTATGTGTGGTACATACATGTTTGATTTTTTACAAAGTAAAAACACAGTGTCTGATTGTATTGTTCATTAGCTTTTGTGTCTTCATCTGCCTTTGACTTAAGACCTGCAATCACACTTTTCTGTTTCCTTAGCAGCCACACTTTTCCATGTATGGTTCCTTTTTCCCAACTGTGTTATCTATTGTGCTTTTACACTGCTATTCACAGTCTCCAGTGCAGCTAAGAAATTTCCTCAGTCAACCAAACGAACAACCTAAGACCCAGCCCAGTGTCTAGCTCTCAGTTGGCACTCAGCATTGATTTAATCAATAAACACATAAAGAGAAATCATCAGACACTCCCAACAGCTGTTCTCTACTGCCTTTATCTGGCTGTGTTGACCTTGATTCTAAGAAGTGTTGGTCTTGGCTAACAGGAAAGAGAAAGCATTACATTAACTGAGTGAGAGCCATCAGAAGTGAGGAATGTGTGCAGGTGTTTCCAACCCTGGTTTGTATCTACTACCTAAATCACAGGATGGGAACCCAGAAGCACACTGAGAATCTCAAGAGACTAGTGTCACTAGGAGGATTGTGGGTAGTGATATTGCTATATTAAATTGTAAGTCTTCAGTGGTATGAATTCTTCAGGTATATAAAAAATAATCTTAGAATTTAGCAACTGTGTCACTAAGGAATAAATACAGTAGTGCAAACTGAAAATGTAATCACAGGAGACTATGGAAACTTTGAGGCCCAGACTCAAGAAATGTGGAAAGTGCTGAGAAATGTAGACAGAGAAAGACCTGCTATTTTCCTGACTGGAAGTGTGAGGGAATTCATCACCCTGACATTCCCTTTTGAATGAAATTCACCCAGAATGACTCTCTGTCCATCCCACACCCAGAGACCCCCAAAGCTTGCTCTTGAATCATAATGTAAGACCAGGGAAAATGGCCTTAGGGAAGATGCAATTATCTAAGCTCTGTGCTCATGTTTTGCACCACTAATGGCCTCAGTTTTAAGCTACTCTATGAGAACTTCTTCTGTGACACATTTCAGAACATTTGGAAGCCTAAAAGAAGTCCCAAAGACCCTGGGAGAGCTATGACTGTGGAGGTAATGGCTCCTGAAGTTTGGGGTTAAGTAAGTTAAGTTAAGTCCAGGGGCTGGAGTTGTGGCTCAGTGGTAGAGCACTTGCCTAGCATGTGTGAGGCACTGGGTTCGATTCTCAGCACTGTATATAAATAAATAAAATAAAGGTCCATTGACAACTAAAAAAAATATATTTTTTTTTAAAAAAAGCACCCCAAACTGATGTTGAATGTGGAAACTTTTCATACAAGAGGATTAAATAAAATGGATAAAGAAAGTGCTCATTAGAGTGTCTGGTATGTGGTAGGTGATAAATAAATGGTAGGTTAATAACTAGTATAATGGAGGAATTAACAGGGAACTGCTACCTCATCAATGGGAACAAGACTTTAAAAGAAATGCTTTAACTGATGAATAAGAGACATTTGTAGCTATCACTCTCGTTTGGGGAATGCTAAGGCAGCTGCTAAAGAGATTGAAATTAATTTGCTGGCCTTCACCCTTAAGGCAGATAAACACTGCCCATGTTTACTTTACCCATTTGCTCAGCAAACTCTTTCATCCATGGAATTGATCCACAGTGAAAGGATAAATTTCAGCCCAGCCCTCTGGAAATAGAGAAAATTATAGATGAGAGGATTTCACACCAGCACAATCTGTATATTATAGGACAAAGCTTGGTACCAATGATAGTGTCATTTTCTTAGCCAGGAGCAGAGCTTGTACCCAAGGCTGTACTGTTAATGGCAACATTAAAAAACGTGGAGACTAGACAACCCTGGCTCTTTTACAGCCTCTATGGCACCTCAAGGCCAGTGCTTCCTCTATGGCTGGCACAGCTACCAGACTGCAGGCTTCAGGGCTAGCTTTGCTGCTAGTAAATTGTTAGCAGGTATAAGATTGATGACCTCCTTCTCTGGCATCAGGGCCAAGCAGAATGGTTGGGTTATCAAAGCTTTTAGGGGAGATGCAATTATCTAGGCTCTGCAGAGGCTACCAAAGGGTAAATAAAAACCTCTCCCAGTCACTATTCCAATTCCTCCAGTGCTGTCCTTTCTTCTGTTCTCATTTCTCCATTTCACACCTGACAGGAGCTTCCTTTTTCTGGTCACTAGCTAGAGAGGAGGTTAAACAAAAGGAATCTCATTATGGTCTTCTCAAGTTCCACCTATAATAGCAGGAACATGTTTTTCAAAAAGCCTTTCTTTGAAACATGAATCCACATTTAATTCTGTTCACTTTGAGAGGTATTTAGTAAGCATTCTCAATGCTTCTAGAACTTTGTAGTCAATTAGTAGGGATCAGAAGAGTCCAACATATGGAAATGAATGGTGTAAAGACATAAAATGAATACCAATTGCCAGATAGGTTGTCTTCACCTGGTGATCTTGAAGGTTGGGTATAAGTTGGTTAATAGTTTGAAATATATTTGACAATTTTGATTATATGATTTCACTTAGTGGTGCATAGGCAGGCACTAAGGTATTAATTCCTACTGATCTAAAATTCTGGTTGTCCCTCCATTACTGCATGTATGATATGGTACTGCAACTCTGTACCATGCTCGGCTCTAGTCTTAGACCTTTATTTCAGTAATAAGTGTCTTTGGGCAAGTTCATAAAATCTTGAAACTTTATCCATAAAATAGGAAAATTGTTCAATATGTATGAAAGCCTGGGGCACCATGGGTGTTGAATTGGAGGTAGGACTACTTGGGACACAGTCAAGTCTGAACCCTTGTGGCAGCATCCCAGAGCCTCTTGCTGGCCTCTCCTCACCGAGAGTGGAGGCCAGTACTGTCCTGACTCATGTCTTGGGTAAATACATCCCCACAAAGGCACATTCAGAGCAGGCTTTGAGAAGATGCAACCAGGTGTGCTGCCAGTTTGGTTTGCTAAACTGTGGGGCACTTTAAATAACTCTTTGCTTAAGTTTCTGTGGTTTTCATGATTAGTGTTTTTATGCCTCCCAAGTCTCTTGAGCAAAGGGCAATGCCCGCTAGAAGATTCCAACTTCACATTTCTGAAACATATAGGAGAACATGAAAAGCCCTGAAAATGCCACAGTGACACTTCCAGCAAGACCTCAGGGATGAGTTGGGGCTTTATGTACTATTCAAGAGTCCCCTCTCTCTTTCTCTAAGCTGTTCCTACCTCTTTCATTCTTGTGCCAAATTCTGCCCAAAAAGGGCTTTTCCACTTACTCCCACCCGCCTACAAAGGTCTCTCTGATTCCCACATCTCCACCCTCTATGATTTTGCACATCCAGAGCCAAATCATCTATCTTATGCTTCAGAAAACTCAGTTGAAGCTTATCAATACATGCTGTATTGATTCACCCTCTCTTTCTTCATCCAAAGTTTATTTTTGCCCTGCTTTCTTTCTCATTACTATAATCAGCACAGTAATAGCAATAAAAACTCATGGCTATTGAAGGTTCCTTGCATGCTAGGCACTGTATTTAGTAGCACTCATCCATTTTTCCATTTTAATCTTCACTAACTTGGTACAAGGTAGTCTTCATCATCTCATTTTAATTTCAAGGATGCAAATGGAGTAATCAACCCACAATTGCACAGGTAACTCGTGGCAGAACTGGAATCAGAATCCAGGTGCTATCTTCTCAACAGACCTGTATGCTGTGCTGCCTAGCTGTCTCCCTGAGCTTTATGGAACTTTTGAAACATATGTTTTGTTCTTTGCCACCAATATAGATAATAAGTGTTTAGCCATTTGCAAAAATGTTCCTCTGGCAAACAGGTTGGCTCTCAGTAGAATTTAATAAGTGACCTCACTAGGATTCAAACCCCCAGATGATACCTTTTGTATTGGGGAGGCACTGAAGGGTTTTGTTATATTTTATTTAAAAAAAAAACAATTTTATTTAATAATTAAAAGTAAAATTATTTCTCTTATTTAAGACATATCTTCATATACAGAGTTATAATAATAGCAAACATTTATATGATGCTTGTAATGTCATAGGCCTTATCTAAACACTTTGGATATAATAGCTTATTTAATTTTACAACACATTATGAGGTAGGCTTTATATTGCTATCTTTGTCATAGAGATAAGGAAACTATGGTGCGAAGAGGTTAAGTGATTGCTAGAAATGAAATTCTGATGGAGTATTTGACTCTGGAATCCATGAGCCTAACCGCAGTCAGTCCTCCACCCTCCCCTGTATTGCCCCTGTTCTCTCCTTACCCTTATCTATCACTTGTTTTCAAGGTAGGCGGACCATCCACACAACTCCCCACTAGGTTAATTTCTATTTTTTTTTTAGTTGTAGATGAACATAATGACTTTAATTGATTAATTAATTAAATAATTTATTTGATCCCAAGGATCAAATCCAGTGCCTCACATGTGCTAGGAAAGTGCTCTACCACTGAGCCACAACCCCATCCCTTCAATTTCTAATTTTAATTATTGCATTTCCCCATATTCCTGTTCTCTTCTACTCATTTTCTGAAGGAGGGCTGTGCCCATTTTTAATCAAAGATAGCAGAATTTTGGTGTTTAGAGTCTCTTTGTCTCCAGTTTGGGGAGTTTGTTGCTAATTCTAGGACAAAAGGAAATGTTCTACTCGATTTTCTGCATTGCTTACTGAGTGTCCATTAAGTGCTGGGCTTAGTACAGAGTTAGAGTCCAAATATGCATCAGTCAGGGATGATGTTTTCTCTCTGAAGAGAAAACTAGTTTTGTTGGAGAAATAAGATATGCTATAATTATTCTAAGGTAGGTTAAACATTGCTGACTTACAAACTTCTGCAAGGGCAGAAGGCACAATCTGCTATGGGAATTTGTCAGAAACACCCCAAATAGAGAAACCAGGAAGAAGACAGTTGGGTAGAGTGATGGAGGATGAGTCCCTCATGGGCCATTTTCCTCATTGGATTGCCATATACATGTGTTAGAAGGATCTTTCACATTATTTAATCTGAACCATCCAAGTTCCCAGATGAGAAGAGAGCAAAGTTTCCTTCCAAGGTCATACTGTTAATATTTGAGGCAAGGCTTACTAGGATCCTGACTCTTAGGCTTAGCTCCTTCTTTTATAGCACGTGGTCCCCAAAAGCTAAGACATCTTCAAGTTCCAGGGTCATCTTCTGATCAAGTACTGACCATCTTCATCTTGATCTATTTTTCCAGGTGAGATCAGAAAAATGAGGCCTTGTGCATATGCTTTAATTTCAATTAAACACATGCAGACCCTTACCTGTTCTTGATGATTTGCCAGAAATGATCAATCATATCTCACTAATTCTCCCTGGCAGCTCTTTAAAAATCCTGGAACAAATAATATTCCATCCCTAACTCTATCTGTTCACTACACATTCTTTTCTTTCCCATACTTTCTATCAACATGCCAAATCTCCTTTAATCTCCTTTGAACTATTGACTCTTTCTCCTTTCTGATGTTTTACTTATAATTATGCATAAGCACTGATGGAAAACAGCTAAAGTTTGGAGACAGTTCATCCCCAGTGTTATTATTTAACCTTTGCAGAGTGCTATATGTTTGTAGAACACTTACGTGATAATTAACTTCTTCACCAATCCTCTTGGAAGGGTGCCAGGTTATTTATTTCTAGGACCAAGTAATAAAATTTGATAATAATGGTTCTGTAAGACTGTAAAGGACTTCAAAAGATCACAAAAGTGTGCATTCTGCTTCTAGAAAAGCCTACAGTGAAGCTTCCCTGACATCTTTCTCCCAACTGCTATTCACTGGCCTCTTGTGCTCAATGATTATAAGTTCTTCAAGAGTAACTGGCACCAACCACTGACCTTGAAATCACAGCCTTCAATCCCTTCTTGCCAGTAAGAAATTTAAAGTATGAGCTTTTTGCATTTTAATTTTCATTTCTCATATCCATCCATTAAAAGTTAACGTCTCCAATTCATCCTGTTACCAGGTAGGTGAAAAGTCATTGTGACCTCCTCTGTTCAACAGAGCTCTCCGTTATTGGATTCTATATATCTGTCATGTGGGATTTTAGGTACAGAATATCATGGGAAAAAATGGAAGGAACAAAGGAACTTACATTTTTTTTTTTTTGCATAGCAACTATGGGTGGCTCATTTTGTAGCCATTTTGCAAACTTGATTTCTGGGAGTGTCAACATGGTAGCCATTCTTGATAAATCTATTTTTAGAAGTGAAAAACACCTAAGGCTGAGAGAAATTCAGTAACTTTCCCAAGGTCAAACAGCTCTGAAGTAGTGAACCACCATTCAAGTAGGATTGGGTTGACTCCAAAGCCAAGATATTTGTGTATGACAATCCTTGGAGTTTTGAAAGACCTGGGGACTAGGGATTAAAAAGGATCCTGTCCTAGCAATGCAACTCTCCCTAATATGGAAACAATACCTGAGTTTCCCCTGAAGAACCTTCCTCCCTCTACTTTAGACTCACATGATGTAGCTAGGGCTACTGATTCCCCCCACCCCAAGGTGAAATGTCGGTTAGCTGAACATCATGATCATGCTCAGGTGGCTCTGCTCTGCTCCACATAATCTCTCATCCTCCAGCAGACTACCCAGTCTTGTTCTCATACTAAAGGCAGGTTTCCAGTAGAGAAAGAAAGAAATGGGCAAACTCATTTCCAAGATTTGGATTACATTTACGTAGTCACTGTTCCATTGGAGCAGTCAAGTCTTATGACTGGTCTGGAGTCTGCATGGGATGGGCTGACAAAATAGCAGGGTAAACGAATTGAAGCCTTTAATACAATGCAGTCATAACTTCAGGAAGTTATGGACCCACACTGTGGCTGTTCTCAGGTGGCTTTTCTGCAATTCTGCCCATAAATCCTAAAGTCCATTCAAGCCATCTGCGATGAACCTTGTTTTCTATCAGAATTCTAACATGCTTGTGATCTAAAAGGATAAAACAACTAAAAAATGATCTCTCCTCCCCTAGATTTCAAGGAGTGCTATCATCAACAGGATCTATATAACTATTTACTGTTTAACCTTGATTTATTAGTTTGATAGAATTTTACTTTTTGACCCTGATCCAAGACCTCACCAGGAATAGAAATGGATAGAAAACACATGGCAAGGCTGTTGAAGTTAAAGGTGTTTTTTGGATACAGAAAACCTGACTCCCCCTCTATGTTGATAACCTGAGGAAAATCATATAGTATTTCTAGTTTCCCGTTTCTGAAGTAAGGGCATTCAGTTAGGGGGATTCTGATGGTAACCAGAAGGAACCTGTAGGTCAATAGCTTAAATTTATATTTTATTCAACAGTAATGTGTAAAGACCAATTTGGATAAGATTATAGGAAATTACTAGAAAAATGGCTGAGAAACAGATATTTAGGTCACACCTTCTGAAATCTAACAGCCTATCTGCAAGGAAAATAAATATTGGTTATCTGATATAGTGGTAATATGAAGGGGGTTATAGAGAATGGGCAGAATTCTTAACTCAGATTTGGATTATAGTCCTTCTGGAGATGACATCCATATTGCTGCTTGAAATGGAGACAGAAGATAGAGGCAAGGGGGCAGGGAATGAGATAGAAAGAAAAGGAGTAAATTTTTTACTCAAAAATATTCACTCCTGGGCTGAATCTGTAGCTCAGTGGCAGAGTGCTTGCCTAATATGTGTGAGACACTGGGGTTGATCATCAGCACCACATAAAAATAAATAAAGGCATTCTGTCCATCTACAACTACAAAAAAATATTATTCTTTCCCTCACTCCTACTTCTGTGGGCAGAATGGACATGCCTTCCCTTGATCCTGTTCAATTTCTTTTCTTTTTTTTTTTGCTGGGGTGGGATTGAACTCAGGGACACTCGACCACTGAGCCACATCCCCAGCCCTATTTTGTTTTTTATTTAGAGACAGGGTCTCACTGAGTTGCTTAGTGCCTCACTTTTGCTGAGGCTGGCTTTGAACTCACAATCCTCCTGCCTGAGCCACTGGGATTACAGATATGGGCTCCCTGCCTGGCGATTCTGTGCAATTTCTTTTAGTCAATGGGATGTGGTCAGAAAAGACAATGTGCAAGTTCAATGCCTTGGTGTAGGAAGACTTCACTTGGTTCCCCGTGCACTTTCTTACTTCTGTACAATAACCATAAGAGTTTACTCCAGCCAGTGTTGATGGCCCAAGGAAGATGAGTGGCATGTGGAGATGACCTGAGCCCAAACCTCCAGGCACAGCCAAGTTTACTGGCCTCACACCTTGAAGCAGTGTTCCTCAGCCCATCAAACAATCAGCTGAGCCACAACTGGCTTACTTTATGAATGAGCCCAGATGAGGTCAACAAAACTGTCTTAGCCAGCTTGCAGTCATGTGAGTGATAGGAGGTTATCTTTGGATAAACCACTGAAATTCTGCAGTATTTATATAGCATTGTTGTTAAGAGCTGACTGATGTAGGAACTCTGTTTCTTACCACATTTTATGCAGAGGCTTTGAAGAAGAGCACATATAAAAATCTATACCATGTGTAGCAAAAGACAGCATAGTTAATGGATTAGTTTCTTAGGGGTGCATAACAAATGATCATAACTAGGTGACTTAAAACAGCAGAAATTTATTTTTCCATGAAGTTCTGGAGGCCAGAAGTCCCAAATCAGAATTTTAGCAGGGCCATACTCTTTTCAAAGGCTCTTGGGGATAATTCTTTTCTTCTTTCTTTTTTGGTACCAGGGATTGAACTCAGGGTTGTTTTATCACTGAGCTACAGTCCTTTCTATTTTTTTTTTTAAATTTTGAGACAGGGCCCTGATAAGTTGCTGAGGCTGGTCTTGAGGATGCAGTCCTCTTGCCTAGCCTCCCGAGTTGCTGGAATTGCAGGCGTGAACCACTATGCCCTAGCTTTTGGGAATACTTATTGCATGTAACTTCTGTTTTCTGGTGGCCCCTGGTATTCTAAGGCTTCTGGTAGCATAATTTCCACTCTGCCTTTGTTTCCCAATGGGATGCTTCCCCATATCTCTATACCTCAAACCTCCTCTCCCTTTTCTCATAAGGACACAAATCACTGTGGGATTAAAGTGGGACCTTAAGGCTCACTTTGAATCTAGGATGATTTCATCCTGGGATCCTTAACCTAGTTATATCTGCAAAGATCCTATTTCTAAATTAAATCACATTCACAGATACTGAGGGTTAAGACTTAGACATATTGTTTTTGAAAACACTATTCAAACCTCTACAGCCAATATGAGGAATTAAAAGGAATTCAGTAGAGCACGACTCAATACCTTGCCTATTAAGTGGGGATTACACTTGGTAAGCTACCTCATGTACTGGGAGGATTAGAGTCAATGATGTAGAAAGCATTAAAACATTATCTGGCATATGGTAAATGGCTGATAAATAGTCATCATTATCACCATCATTATTAATTATTGTTATTTATTGCTAGTGCTGTTATTGTTGTTATCACTATTTGGAGAATGATTACTGGTTTACAAACTTCCAAGAATCATGTGAAAATAAAATAGTATGCTAATTGGCAAAGCATTTTTGAAAAGCATTTTTTTAAGTATCAAAATAATTTAAAATGTTTCTGAAAAATTCTCATGTGTGTACATTTTTAATAAAGCAAATCGCATTAAACATAATGCCAGTGCTAAATGGGGAGACATGTTAGGTAAATCTTTTCATAAAGTGAAATTTTTTTTAAAAATGTGATTTTTTTTTCAATGAGCCAGACCTTGTATAAATCTGTTGACTGAAAGAGGAGTACATCTGCTCACTTCACTGCTGTTCATGCAACGTGCTACAAAACTGATGTAAAAGTGAAACTTTTTATTGAAACAACAAAATTGAGACAAGAGCACAAGCTAGTATTGTTCTTGGCTGGAATCCTTGGGAACCCTGCACACTCCCACATAAATATACCATTGTCATATTTTCTAATGTAAATGCTTATTTGTCTTCTTTTGGGATGCCTTTTATATGGAGCATGGTCTTTGAAAACATGTTAAAAGCTCTCCCACGGTTTTTTCAGGAACCTTCTCAAATGAGCCTGGGAAATGTCCTTTTTGCTAAACAGTGGGAGGAAATGACTTAGTTCGCCTTTTAAAATATGAACATTAGGTTTTATTGATGAAACGCAAACTCAGTAGGACTCAGGGTTGCTGTTTCTGGTCTGGTTTCACTTGTGGGCTGAGAAAGCATTCTTTAGGACTGTAATCTGCCAGGCCTTCTGCCAAGTGCTGGAGCAGGGATTTTTTTTTTTTTTTAATTTCCAATGCATACGTAGAGTTAAGTATTACAGACAGATGAGAAATTCAAGCACTGAACAGTGTAATGAATCTTTTTTTTTTATTTTTTTTATTTTTTAATTTTTTATTGTGGGTTGTTCAAAACATTACAAATTTCTTGACATATCATATTTGACACTTTGATTCAAGTGGGTGGAGGGGGGAGGGTGGAGGATGGGAAAGGCAGCCGAGCACAACACACACTAGTATGGCAATTTGTAAATCAATGGATGTGTAACTGATGTGATTCTGCAATCTATGTATGGGGTGAAGGTGGGAGTTGTAATGAATCTTTTAATGGTTCTATTAAGAAAGTAATATAGAGATTGCTGCTACCTCTGATTCCTTGCTGCCAGCCTGAGATCGCCTGGAGGTCTTCTTTCTGGGTGCTGCTATCACAGAAGAAACTGCTGCCCTGGATGCAACTGAACCGACACTGCTACTGACCCCCAGAGATCACCTGGTGATGCTGCCCCCACAGCTGCAGTTGCAGCTGTTGCTGCAGCCTCAGCTACTGCTGACCCACTGCCTGCTACTAACCACCACCACCACTATTGTTACTACCATGGCCTAGACCGGGAGACTCCAGGTTTGGTTGCATGGTTGTACCCATTTTGGGACACCAGCTAGGGCCTGGGGCCTGGGTGCCAGCAGGTTTACCACCACAAGAACCTCTGTCTGGAGACTCCAGCTGGGACCTGCAGGTCTAGTGTGGGGATGCCTGCAGGTTTGGAGGAGCCTGGGATCTTCCTACCGAGCATGCTGGTGGCCCTTGTCTTGCTGCTGCATCTCAGGGTTGCTCCTTTGCATGAGTGTATCCCTGGTGGTCTCTCTGCAAGTGGGAGCAGCACTGAGATCTTGGGTCTGCAGCATGGTGGAGCCTGAGGTATCTGAAGCCCAGATCGGTGGGATAGAGACTGGGTTTGCAAGGGCTGATCTGGGTTTGGTGATCCTGAGAGACATCCAAGACAGGGCTGAGAAATTGTTGAATATTGACAGAGACAGTTTGACTTTCCAGCAAGATTTATTTTATTTTTTGATTCACTAATCTCTCTACCATATTTGGGACAATATTTTTTTATACATCAGTGTGTGGAGGACAATGACATATGAATATTGTTTAGCATCTTTTTTTGTATTCTTATGTCTTTAATTTTCTATCTTTGTTCATATTTTTCCTCTCTCTTGTATTTTCTTTCCAGCTTTTTTTCCAATCATTAGCCAACCTCTGCCAGCTCCTCTTCCATTCTTCCTGTGAATTTTTACTTTTAGATTTTTTTATTTCTCCTTTGTGAGTATTGCATACTGCACTACCTCTGTTCTCTCATCCACCATTTGAAATTGTAAAACGTTTTAACAAATATTTTGTTTGTACTATAGATAGTTATTGAACTCATCATTTTGGTTTAATGGGAGAAAGCAGTAGATGCTTTAATGGGGGCTACTAGATTTAAGGCTATATATTTTGTACACTGGGTGCTACTGATATTGGTCCCACCAGTAAAGGTGAAGCACTGGAAACCTTCAGGGACACTATAGGTCTACAGGGTCGAATTTATACTGCCTTATAGCTATACTTTTAGATGGGAAAACACACTAACTACATGAAAAAACAAGGGAATAAAGTACCCTAAGCAAACCAAGATGCTTTGACAACAGAAGCCACTGATAACACAATAGAAGAAATGTCCAAGAAGGAGTTCAGATTGTATATAATTAAATTGATATGTGAATTAAAGGATAGTATAAGGAGAGAAGTCAAAGAAAAAATACAGGAAGTGAAAGACCACTTTAATAAAGAGTTAGAGATCGAGAAATAAAACTAGGCAGAAATCCTGGAAATGAAGGAATTAGTAAACCAAATTATAAATTCAATAGTAAGCATCATCAACAGACTAGATTACTTTCAAGACAGAACATCAGACAATGAAGACAAAATATATAATCTTGAAAGCAGAATTTAATATGTGAAGAAGATGGTAAGAAACCATGAACAGAACATCCCAAAATTATGGGATAACATGAAAAGGCCAAATTGAAGAGTTATCAGACTAGATGAAGGAGCAGAAATACAAATTAAAGAAATGCACAGTCTTTTCAATTATACAATAGCAGAAAATTTCCCAAAACTAAAGAATGGAATGAAAAATCAAATACAAGAGGCCTACAGGACCCCAAATGTACAAAATTACAGCAGACTCACACCAAGAAACATTATAATGAGAATGACTAATACACAGAATAAAGATAAAATATTAAAGGCTGTGAGAGAAAAAAAATCAAATTACATATAAGGGGAAACAAATTCAGGTCTCAACTGATATCTCAACCCAGACCCTCAAAGCTAGGAGGTCCTGGAATAATATATTTCAAGCTCTGAAAGAAAATGTATGCCAACCAAGAATTTTATATCCAGCCAAAATTAAGTTTCAGATTTCAAGATGAAATTAAAACATTCCATGATAAACAAAAATTTTAAAAATTAACAAATAGAAAGCCTACACTACAGAGCATTCTTAACAGAATATTCCATGAGGATGAAGTGAAAAAAAATAAAAGTGCTGGAAAAAAAAAGTGAAAACCAGCAAAGGGAGGATCTGCACTAAAAGGACATTCAACCAAATGAGAAGCTAAGACAAATCAAAAACCAGAAATAAATCAAAATGACATAGAATATAAATCATATCTCAATAATAACCTTGAATGTTAATGGCCTAAACTCATCAATCAGAAGACACAGACTGGCAGATTGGATTAAAAGGCAAAACCCAACAATATGCTGTCTTCAAGAGACTCACCTCATGGGCAAAGACATCCATAGGCTGAAGGTGAAAGGATGGGAAAAAACTTATCACTCATATGAATTGTGTAAACAAGCAGGGGTTTCCATGGTCATCTCAGATAAAGTAGACTTCAAACCAAAGTTAATCAGAAGAGACAAAGAAGGACACTTCATACTTCTTAAGGGAAATATATATATAAGCAGGACATAACAATTATAGATATTTATGCCCCCAAACAATGGAGCATCTATGTACATAAAACAAACCCTTCTCAATTTCAACAGTCAAATAGATCACAATATAATAATACTGAGTTTCTTTAACACACCTCTCTCACTACTAGACAAATCTCCCCCCCCAAAAAAAAAAGAAAAAAAAACTAAATAAGGAACTATAGAACTAAATAATGCAATCAATAATTTAGATTTAATAGACATGAAATATTTAATAGACATGAAATAGAAATATTTAATAGAATATTTCATCCATCAATGAGCAAATATACTTTTTTCTCAGCAGCAAATGGCTCCTTCTCTAAAAATAGATCATATGCCACAAAACAACTCTTAGTAAATAAAAAAAAATACCCCCAAAACAAACAAACAAAAAACCCCAGAGATAATACCCTGCATTCTATAAGACCACAATGGCATGAAATTAGAAATTAATGATAAAATAAAAAATAAAAGCTACTATAACAAGTAGAGGCTAAATAATACACAATTGAATGATGAATGGATAGTAGAAGAAATCCAGGATGAAATAACAAAATTCTTAGAGGTAAATGAGAACACTGATACAACTTATCAAAATTTCTGGGACACTATGAAGGCAGCACTAACAGGAAAATTTATTGCATTGATTTCATTCATTAAAGGAATAAAAAGTCAACAAATAAATGACCTAACACTACATCTCAAAGCCCTAGCAAAATAAGAACAAATCAACACCCAAAGCAGTAGAAGACAGGAAATAATTAAAAATCAGAGCTGAAATCAATGAAATCAAAACAAAACAAAGAACTGAAAAAATCGACAAAGCAAAAAGTTGGTTCTTTGAAAACATAAATAAAATAGATAAACCTCTGGCCATGCTAATGAAGAGAAAAAGAGAGAAAACTCAAATTACTAAAATATAAGATGAATAAGGAAATGTCACAATGGACACATATGAGATACAGAAGATAATGAGAAACTATTTTGAAAATTTATACTCTAATAAAATAGAAAATATCAAAGACATGAATAAATTTCTAGAGGCATATGACCTACCCAAACTGAATGAGGAGGTCATACATGATTTAAATAGATCAGTTTCAAATAATGAAATAGAAAACCATCAAAAGCCTACCAACCAAGAAAAGCCCAGGACCAGATGGATTCTCAGCTGAGTTCTACAAGAAGAATTAACACTAATACTCCTCAAAGTATTCCATGAAATGGAAAAGGAAGGAACCCTTCCAAACTCATTCTATGAGGCTAAGATCACCCTGATACCAAAACCAGACAAAGATACAGCAAGGAAAGAAAACTTAAGACCAAAATCCCTGATCAACATAGATGCAAAAATGCTCCATAAAATTCTAGCAAATTGCATATAAAACATTAAGAAGATAGTGCACCACGATTAAGTGGGATTCATCCCAGGGATGCAGGGTTGTTTCAAGCATTTGACAAAATACAGCACACCTTCATGTTCAAAACACTAGAAAAACTAGGGATACTAGGAATATACCTCAACATTGTAAAAGCTATATATGCTAAACCCGAGGCCAGCATCATTCTAAATGGAGAAAATTTGAAAGCATTTCCTCTAAAAACTGGAACAAGACAAGGATGTCCTCTTTCACTACTTCTATTCAACATCATCCTCGAAACCCTAGCCAGAGCAATAAGACAAAAGAAAGAATTAAAAGGATACATATTGGTTAAGAAGAACTCAAACTGTCACTATTTGCTGATGACATGATTTTATATCTAGAAGATCCAAAAAATTCCACCATAAAACTTCTAGAACTAATAAATGAATTGAGCAAAGTAGCAGAATATAAAATCAACACACATAAATCAAACCTATTCCTATACATCAGCGATGAATCCCTGAAAGAGAAATTAGGAAAACTACTCTCTTCACAATAGCCTCAAAGAAAAAAAATACCTTGAAATCAATCTAACAAGAGAGGTGGAAGACCTCTACAATGAAAACTACAGAACACTACAGAAAGAGATTGAAGAAAACCTCAGCAGATGGAAAGATCTCCCATGCTCCTGGATAGGCAGAATTAATATTTTCAAAATGATCATACAACCAATAGCATTATACAGATTTAATGCAATTCCTATTAAAATCCCAATGACATTCTTCATAGAAATAGAAAAAGCAATCATAAAATTTATTTGGAAAAATAAGAGACTCAGAATAGTTAAAGCAATCCTTAGCAAGAAGAGTGAAGCAGGTGGCATCACTATACCAGACCTTAAACTATACTACAGATCATGGGATTGGTACCAAAATAGACTGGTAGACCCATGGTACAGAATAGATGATGCAGAGACAAATCCACATAAATGCAGTTATCTCATACTAGACAAGGGTGCCAAAAACACTCACTGGAGAAAAGATAGCCTATTCAACAAATGGTGCTGGCAAAATTGGAAATCCATATGTAGCAAAATGAAATTAAACCTCTATCTCTCACCCTTCACAAAAATTAACTCAAAATGGATCAAAGACTTAGGCGCTAAACAGAGACTCTGCACCTAATAGAAGGAAAGATAGGCCCAAATCTTCACCTCTTCGGCCTAGGATCTGACTTCCTTAAAAAGACTCCTAAAATGCAAGAAGTAAAATCAAGAATCAATAAGTGAGATGGTTTCAAATTAAAAGCTTCTTCTCAGCAAAGGAAACAATTAATAATGTGAGGAGAGAGCCTACAGATTGGGAGAAAATCTTTACCACATGCACCTCCAACAAAGCATTAATCTCTAAGATATATAAAGAACTCAAAAAACTTAACACCAAGAAAAACAAATAACCCAACCAATAAATGGGCCAAGGAACTGAACAGACACTTCACAGAAGAAGAAATACAACTTATCAACAAATATATGAAAAAGTGTTCAACATCTCTGGCAATTAGAGAAATGCAAATCAAAACTATTTTAAGATTTCATCTCACCCCTGTCATAATGGCAATCATCAAGAATTCAGGCAATAATAAATGTTGGTGAGGATGTAGTGAAAAGGTACACTCATATATTGCTGGTGGGACTTCAATATGGTGCAACCACTATGGAAAGCAGTATGGAGATTCCTCAGAAAACTGAGAATGGAATCACCATTTGACCCAGCTATTCCATTCCTTGGTTTATACACAAAGGACTTAAAATCAGCATTCTATAGTGATGCAGCCACATCAATGTTTATAGCAGCTCAATTTACAATAGCTGGACTATGGAACCAACCTGGGTGTCCTTCAGTAGATGAATGAATAAAGAAAATGTGGTATATAACTCAATGAAATATTACTCAGCTCTAAAGAAGAGTGAAATTATGGCATTTGCGAATAAATGGTTAGAGTTGGAGAATATCATGCTAAGTGAAATAAGCCAATCCCATAAAACCAAAGGCAAAATGTTTTCTCTAATATATGGATGCTAATTCACAATAAGGCAGGGGACACTAGGGAAGAATAGTGTTACCTAAGATTAGGTAGAGGGATGTGAGAGGGAGGGGTGGGGAGAGGAGGGGATGTGGGGATAGAAAAGATAGTAGAGTTATACAGACATTATTACTGTATGTATATATGTGACTACATGACCAATATGATTCTGCAACATGTACACACAGAAAAATGAGAAATTGAATCCCATCTATGTATGATATATTAAAGTGCATAAATGCATTCTACTGTCAAGTATAACTAATTAAAACAAATTTTAAAAATTTTTAAAAAGAAAGTAATATAGAAACACAGGGCTGGGTATCCTGATAAATGGGGTGTAGAGAATGAACTCTACTAGAGAGAAGTGTTGCCGAAGTTGAGTTTTGCAGGGAATCAGAGCCTGTCAGGGACTGGGGGGCAGAAACTGTCAGAGAGGGAACTAACTACATGTGCATATATGTGGAGATGCAGCAGAGCCCATTCAGGATTCTGTTTTGAGCAATAGATATTTATTGGAAGGATTTCGAATGTTCCTTAAGGTTAGAAGTCAGAGTGTGTCAGCGAAGGAGATATAACTGAGGAACTCTTAGGTCAATATCTGATGGACCCCGTGTGATGAGCTAAAGCCTTAGCATTTCCCTTGAATATTCTCTAACCAGAGACTCACTCACAGAAGCCCAAGGAGACAGTGAAGGGAGTCAGCTCACAGACAGGGAAACTGGCTAGAAGATGGACAGCTGCAATCAGGAGACCAGATTCTCATCTACTACAGCTGAAAGCAGAGGGTAAGAGACTGTGAAGGCAACAAGAAGAGAGCATCTCTAAAAACAGGCAATCAGTTGGATGTGTGGGGTGCAAGGTCTGGAGCTCAGCTATCCAACAGAGCAACCACAAGCCATGGTGTGGCTAAAGAACCCTGGAAACAGGACTAGTCTAACTCGACATTTGCACAAGTACAAAACACACATCTAATTTTGAGACTTAGTGAGATAAAGAAAGGTAAAATATCTCCTTAATAATTTTTTATATTGGTTACTTGCTGAAGTGATAATATTGTGGCTATATAGGATCAAATTAAGTATATTATCAAAATTAACGTTATGTGTTTCTTTGTATTGTTTTACTGTGACTACCAGAAATTTTAAAAGGTCCTGTGTGGCTCATGTTATATTTGTAATGGACAGCACTGATCTAAAAAGATGGGATGTCTGTCTTGGGTAACTCAGGGACTGTGTTGTTACTCGTCAAAGTAGAAATGATGGGAGGGAAATTCTGGAGGGATGACTGAGCATTGTAAATTTGATGTATTGTCTTTGAAGTTTCTACTGGGGCTTCCAGTGGATCTATGTAGGATGCTAGTATGTTAAATACACATTGGAGGCTCAAGACAGAGACTGGCTGGAAACAGTAGGTGGCATGGGTCGGGGTGTGTCCTGTAAGCACCAGAATTCAGCATTTACTGTGGTCCAAGCATCCTATGCAGTACTTCACATATCCTTAATTCTCTTGACCATCATAACCTTTATGATAGTATTATTATCATCACCCCTATTTTCCACATGAGGAGACTGAAGTCAGTATAAACATATTTCTAAAGTTAATATGTAGTGCTAATGATGCTTGAGCTTTAGGGCCTTTCTCTTGTATGGACCCATTCTGACCTTAGCCTACTTATCACTGAGGCTGAAGGTACAGGCAGAAGCTTGAGCCATCTGCCCCCATGGGTCACCTCTGTGCCCTGGAGGTGATCCCGGGCTGCCAGCATTCCCTGTACATCCTCCCAGCCACGTTAACGTTTTGTGTCTGATGCAAGCGTTAAGCATCAGGGCTCTACCTTAATCCAAAGAGAAAGACCTGAGGAAGATGCTGATTCGCTAGGGACTTGTGACTTGGGCTTCATGGACACCTTGCACCCCAGGATCACCCATGCAGAAATGAGGAGCTAGCAGGTGGTGGGGCGGGGGGCAATGAAAACATGGCTGAGTGGGGCCAGCTGCTGATTGGTCTTGAGGGGTAATGCCAAGGGACACCAAATGCTAGAGGTATTCACGGATGCTCTGGGCAAGAAGTACCTCTTAACAACAACAACAAACAGGAAAAACAAAATTCACAGATGTGGCATTACCAAAAAACATGTCAAGAGGTTGAAAGAATATTCTAAATTATGAGAAATATGAAAGCAAATCTCATGCATCCAGAACAGACAAAATACTGAAATAGCTTTCTCATTTCTCTAGAGAGCAATTTATGACATTTGTCATATATGGAGGCAAAGAGAATATATAGTCAGTTGAGCCAATTCCTTAACCACCCCATTTTGTTTCTCTGGAGAACCTTAATATGCACTTCACCTCTCACCTGGGATCCTCAAGGGCTATCATCCTTCAGGTAGACTCCTAATTGCCTCCCCTCCCCAAGTCCAAGTAAACACAGTTTTTTAAAAAAAGAGTCTTTCTGTTAGTGTTTTGAATAGTCCAAGAAAAACAAGTTATGTACCTCAGAACAACTTTTCTTGGTCCCAGAGAAGATCCTTTTAGTTCATCACATGCAAAACTCTTGCTACTCTAGAAATATGTATTTCTTTTCTTTTCTGTTTTTGGGGGTTTAGTAGGGATTGAATTCAGGGGCACTCGACCACTGAGCCACATCTCCAGCCCTATTTTGTATTTTATTTAGAGACAGGGTCTCACTGAGTTGCATAGTGCCTTGCTGTTGCTGAGGCTGGCTTTGAACTTGTGATCCTCTTGCCTCAGACCCTCAAGCCACTGGGATTACAGGTGTGCACCACCGCGCCCGGCTGATATGCATTTCTAAATAGGATTGAGTCTCCTCTTTACTCCCTCCTTAAGCCCCTCTTTATTAACTAATTTTGAACTTGCCATTTTCTTCCTGTTCTCACTACACTAGCCAGACTGTGCAGTCAACACAGACAGCTGTAAAAGAAAGGAAAAGCTGCTAATACTATTGCCACTGTCCCAGGAGCCACTTTATACATTGAGTCTAGATTTAAAAATTTCCAATTGCAACTCTGGCCTGGCCCTAACCATGGAGCCAGGACATAGCCGATCACAGAGGCCCACTGCAATTACATACAGATTAAAATGACTTCTGCTTGTGAGGACTACTGAAGGCTTCCCTGAGAGGGGGATTCTGGGATGCAGAAAGCCTTCCCCAGCTCTGCAGCTGGACACTGAGCATCCCACAGCTCACCACCCACGCAACTCCCAACCTGGACTAGCTCCTTGCTGCTTTGGCTTTGACCCTGAGCTGATGATCTTGTAGCTGTGCTCTGTGAAATCAGTGTGCAGCTGTTGTGCTCAGTAGTTCTCGAAATGTTAATGAGAAACATTCTCCTAAGGCTTCTGGTATTATCCTCTTCCTCCTCCTCGTCATCGTTGGGCTTCCCAACCATAGAATTCAGGTGATATATTTCATATTTCGTTTGTACAGAACTGCATACAATTTCCTTGGCCATGAGGTTAGAATTCAAGCTCATTGCTCAGTGCAAGGAACCCAAAAGCAAAATCTGGAATTCTTTTGATTTCTCCACCAGGGCAATAGCAAGAGGGAAATCCTCTGGGAAGCCAAGTGATCTTCCAGTTCTACGGTGGGGCAAGTTGGAGCAGAAACAAAAACGCTAAGGAACTGCCTACCCTGAGACAGATGTTTATTTTCAGCATTAGAACTTTCTCATATTTTAAATTCCCTGGGAGCACATAGACAATGTAAACACACGGTGGAAGGTTAAGTTACAGACAGAGATTCCCCAACATTGAAGAATGGTAGTGTTAGGAAGGGATGTGTTCCCTGTGTGTAATGGAGGTGAAGGAAGTATCAATTTCCTACTCCTGCAAAGAAAACGTTTGAGCAGTCTTGTTTCAGTAATTCCTGTTGCCTAAGACTCTGTAAACGCCCCCTTCTGAAGATAAGGTGCAACCTATCTTTGTAACAAGAGTTAGGTGCAAACCTCTTTTCTTCTTCTTCTTCTTCTTCTCCTTCTCCCTCTCCTTCTTCTTCTTCTTCTTGTCTCTTTCCTTGATTTTTAGGTTTTGCTATATTGTATTATGTAATTTCTTAGGATATAAGTCTGGAAACTTCCTTGAATCCTGGCTTTGTCCATAAAGTGTCGCATGACCTTGTTTGTCAATCTTCCTGAGATAGATAGATAGATATCTATATGTATATTTAAATTAGAAGAAATAATGATAACCTTCTCAAGTTGTTTCTTTGAGATCAAATGGCAAAATGTTCATAAAGTGGTTGCCAACTGGTCACTGGCAGACATAACTAAGTAACCATACACAGTGGAGGCTCCTCTTCCACAGTGATTGATGGGAAGTGATTATTCTCCAGAAACTACATTTCCCAGCTCCCCTGCATCTAGATGGGGTCATGTGACTCATTCAGGCTGGAGGCTCCTGAATGGGAGCGATGTGTGCTACCCTTGGTCCTAGGTGGTGAAGCATACCTGTGTACATTCCTCATGCCTTCTTCACTTTTGGCTTGGAGCTACAAGAAAAAAAGAAATGTATCTCTGTATTAGCCATCACATGAGAGTTATCCAAAACAGCTTCACCCCACAGAGGACTTTTCAGGATGAGAGGGGGAAAAATCTTTATTGTGTCAAAACACTCAGATTCTCAGGTTGTTATAAAGTTAGAATATTTTGAGAGACGGAACTGTGACCACCCACAAAACAGGCCCAGCGGCCTACTGAGGAGCAGAGCCGCCCCCCACCCCCTGCGCCTGCCAGGTAGGTGGAACTGTGACCACTGACAGAAAAGGCCCAGTGGCCCGCGGAGGGGCAGAGCTGCCAACCACTCCTGCAAGGTAGTTGGGCCTGCGACCCACCAGCAGAACAGGAGGAGCGGCCTGCTGAGAGGCAGAGCCGCCCCCTCCCCCCGCGCCTGCAAGGTAGACAGAACTGTGACCACCCACAGAACAGGCCCAGCGGCCTGCTGAGGGGCAGAGCTGCCCCTTACCCCAA
>NW_026000241.1:25074650-25127136 GCF_001458135.2 Marmota marmota marmota
GGGAAAAATAATACAAGGGGGACAAATGAATGTCAGTAGAAGGGGCAGAGAGAGAAGAGGGGAGGGGAGGGGAGGGGAGGGGGGATAGTAGAGGATAGGAAAGGCAGCAGAACACAACAGTCACTAGTATGGCAATATGTAAATCAATGGATGTGTAACTGATGTAATTCTGCAATCTGTATATGGGGTAAAAATGGGAGCTCATAACCCACTTGAATCAAAGTGTGAAATATGATATATCAAGAACTATGTAATGTTTTGAACAACCAACAATAAAAAATTAAAATAAAAAAAGAATATTTTGATTAATAGATGTAGTTATTTTTACATTAATAGATGTAGCTATTAATAGATGTACTATTTTTACTTCTAAAGTGAATCACTAATCTATTATTATTATTAACCAAGTTAGTAACATTGTTTCACATTTTTCTTTACACACCACTACCACCATATAGGCAATAGGCTTAATTAGTATTAAGGAGGTACTAATTAATACTTAATTTAGTATTAATAATAACTCTTAGGAGGTTTCCCTGAAGAAGGCAGAAAGGTGTCTAAGAACACTATAATAACTAATGTGTTAAGCCAAGGAAATTTTAGGTGTGTTTGTTATGTAGCAGTTATCCTACCCCGACTAATGCATAATACAATTAGTAAGTTTATGAATCACCTACACTATATTAAGAACTATCTGAATGGCAAAAAAAAGAGGTGGAAATGACTTCTCCAGATCACAATTCTTTAGTTTATCTTAGTTTATTCTTTAGTTTATCTTAGTTTATTCTTTTAAAGAAGAAATGCAGTCTGAGAATTACAAACAAGATTGAAACTGGGCTTCAACTTGGAAGAAGCAGGACAAATGTCCAGTTGGGGAACAAGCAAGTCATGTGAGGGCATTTAACATGAAAGAGAACAGGCAGGGCCTGTTGCTAGATGATCTTTGGTTGGCTTTCTTGTCTACAGTAAGGACAAGGTTCTCTGCTTCTCAAATTTCTTTCAAACCACAAGCCTTGGTTGATACATAGTGCCTCAAGGTCATGGACATGAAACACCCAGAATCCTATAGCAGAATATTCCCAGAAGCGTGAACTATGTTTACCACTGTGGATTTTACAAATCATAATTTTAAAAATATCTGTGTTTGCAAATTAAGAGGCTTCCCTAACCTTAATTAAAATATTCTTATTAACTTTTGGCAGGAAACTGCTGTTCTTAATTTGAGGGGGAAAAAAAAGCAGATCTGGAGGAAAGGTTTGGAAATACTAAAGAGGAAAAACGGACTTTACAAGAAAGTAACAAAAAAACAAGAACAACTTTTTGACTATATCGTCAAAGTACACATATAGCGCCAAATCGACTGTAATCGTGAGGATGAGAACTCTAGTTATTTCTGAGTGCAGAATATTACAATATTAAATTTTTTTAAAAGAATGCCTCTTTTTAACCTTTTCCAATGTTTGGTTTAGTCTGAATTTAGTGGTTCTTTTTCATTCTCATAAGGATGTCTTGATGGAGTACCCTTGGTCAAGGTACTTAGTCACTGACAATAGAAGCTGTTATAGCTATTAATCAGAAAGAGATATGAGGTGCCTTTAAGCAGTTCACAGGAATTCAGGCTTAGATGCTACTTGGCGAAGAACAATGCAGCAGAGCGGAATAAACCATACCTTGGAGCTCTCTACCAGAAGCATCACCGTGGATCCCACCCAGTGTGCAGCAAGATGATACCATGACCTGAACCTCACAGTGTTCCCTGTGGTCCAGAGTACCAGACGCTTGCTTGACAAAAATTGTTTCTTCTTATGGGGCACTGCTTTAATTTCTCCTCTCCCCCTCAAAAACCTGTGGGATGGTGTGTCTTTGTGGTAAAACAGTTCCACCGTGGATTTTAGCTTCATATAATTTTCAGCTTGACCGACTCTTCAGTTCAGGAAGTCAAGCCAGAATCTGGATGGAGTTACACAGTCTACAGTGGGCATCATAGTATTTGATTTTCCTCTTTGACATGCACCCCCATAAACTATTCACTGGATGTGCAGGGACATGTACCTGGTACTGTGTGCTGATATCACGAGAGACTGAGTGAAAAAAAAAAAAAACAGAAAGAAACCAGGCACTTGACATCTTTATTACTTCTGGATCAAACTTCACCTGAAAGTAGACTTACCTCCAGATTGTTCAGATTTACTTTACTATTTAAGTCCGTTTGAGTTGTATAACTCATTACTTGTCACATTTAAAAAAATATTTAACTCCTGCCTGTGTCTCCTACATACAGAGTATAGATAGAGAAAGATAAATATGACATGGTCCTTGACTTTAAATAGTGAACAGCTATTTGAAGAAGAGATCAACATAGAGTAAATCTCACAGAACAACGGGATAAGTACTGGGATAGAATTAAGGCAAAGCATTTAGAACAACCAGCTTACATATGTAGTTGAGCAGAGTGATTGTTTCCTAGATTTTCTGCACACAAAGGAGGTTGGGTGTTGGTGACCTGCAGCTGAGCTTCGGTTCTTGGCTCTTTGGTGGTTGTTCACAAATATCAGATTCCACCATGATGATCTTTCCTGGATACTTGTTCTTTTCCTGGATGGGTAACCTCCAACTGACTTATAACAATCCCCATCTTTGGACACCAGGTAATTTTTCCCAGAAGAGTGCTATAGAATTCCAGAAAACTCAGAAAGGAAAGCAGGTTATCCTTGGCAGGAGATTATCACAAATGCTGGGGTTTTTTTCCTTCTTCTTCTTTAGAAAGGAAATGGTTCCATCTTTGTCCTCCTTCAACTTTTTAAAGTGATAAAAATCACCTACAAGCAGAACTGTCGACTGGAAACTTCGCAGATAAAAATAGAAAACTTCCTGCCAGTCACAAGTTCCCATTCTTCCCTTCATCTCCAGCTCCAAAGAAGCTGAGAAGTCTTGAAGCATCCTATAAGCCAAATGCCACATTCCGTTGCAAAGGAGATAGGATTGCATGAAAAGAAACTGTCTCTTTGAAAGTTCAGGGGAAAAAACATATTCTCTAGAAAATTTCATACGGAGTATATATTCTGGGTAGCTCTGCACTGGACAGCAAAAGGAGAAAAGAAAGAGAGGGCTGAAAGAGACAGTAAAGAATACCAATTGGAAATAAGAGAAAAAGATCATTATAAGCAGTAAGAAAGAAAATAATAGGGTACAACAGGAAATTACAGGGATAAGACAATTTTGCAAATTCTATGTACATCTTATTATTGTGACATCTCCAATTCCTTGGTCTTATTTTTTAAGATGGCAAAACATTAAGGATAAAAAAAAAAAAACTTTAAGTAATATAGTGTGCTGGGGTATCCTGTGGGAAAGGCCTGCTTTTTGAGAACAAGGGAGCAAAACATTATGTGGCAGGTAGCGGCTTTATGAAAGGTCCCCTTTGTGCTGACTGAGGCTTTGCAAATCTGCCCCTAACAGGAGGATTTGCAGTAGGATTATCCAGATTAACTTGCTGAGCCAAGGAATGGTTTCTTCTTTTATTCTGATTTTTTTTATTAAACCTAATATTTAAGCCCAAAGCCTAGAATGTTCACATAAAACTTGTTGACTGGTGATTTAAGGAGAAGAATTCAATGGCTAGAACTCAAAAACTGGGCTCTATTAAGAAGGAGACAAGGGCTTGTGGGAAGGATAAGAGGTTTGTTATTAATTCTAATGGGTATGGGATTGTTTCTGGAATCGTTTTACAACAGTTCTAAAGAAAGTAAATTTTTTCAAATGGTTCTTAGTATCACTAGAGACCCACGTGTGATAATAATGTAGAAATAAAATGGAATAGCATATCAGATAAATATGATATGGTCCTTTTTTATTTGTATATTTTGGGGATGGATACCAGGGATTGAACTCAGAGCACTTGACCACTGAGCACATCCTCAGTCCTGTATTTTATTTAGGGACAGGGTCTCACTGAGTTGCTCAGCACCTCTTTTTTTTGCTAAGGCTGGCTTTGAACTCATGATCCTCTTGCTTCAGCCTCCTGAGCTGCTGGGATTACAGGTGTGTGCCACCATGCCCAGCTGGTACTTAACCTTAAATAGTGACCCATTGCACAGCTTCTGAAGATATTTATGTTACAAGTTTTGGCTTCTGAAGACTCTGGATGTAGCTGCAGAATTCAATTTGTGCTTCTTGATAGTTTCTTGACCTGGAAATAGACAAATAGTGATTCACAATCTTGGATGCACATTGGAGACAACTGGAGAGTTTAATACATTACTGATCCTGGATCTTACCCATCAATATACTGAGTTAAGTGATCTAGGGTGGGACATGAGCATCAGGACTTTCAAAATTCTTCCAGGGGATACTGTTGTGTGGCCAACATTGAAACTAACTGGACTAGATTCTGAAGGCCATGGAGCTCACACCATTTTCCCTAGACCACTTCTCCATTCATACTCCTATCAAATTTCTTTGGGGGCTGACCTGAATGGAGAAACAACTGCAGAGGCTTTGGCCCCATTCCAGGATCTTGAGCCTAATAGGTGGTGCAGCTGTGCAGACCCTTTCTTCAAGGGGCCTGATGTAAGATGAGAGCTTCGTGGGCAAGGTTTACTATTGGCATTTGACTTGTTCATCCTGTACCTCAGCTTTAAATTGATTTTCTCTATTTTTTTATATGAACATAGTTCAGTAACTGAAAAACATAACTGAAACATAGTAATCAAACAAAAATCTCCCCCAACATTTTTTCCTACTCCCAGGTTGGTTCCCTCGGCGAGGAATTTGGAAGATTGGAGATCATCTTTCCTGTGTTTCCAAGTATGCAATGCATCTCAGAAGCTCCTTCCTTTCCAGCAGTTTGTTTTGGGGGTACTATTTATGCCCACCAAAGATCAGAAAGTAAGGGAATGAGTATCTTCTCTATTTTGTGGATCCCAAAAAAGGCTTTAAGAATCCTTAACCAGAGGCACTTGGGGACTACTCCAGAGAAGTAGGTAGCTGGAGACTGGGGCACTTGTGGTCAGGTTCTAGGTAATTATCTGTTCTAGGTAATGCATGTAAAATAAGTATCAGCACCATGTAGACCCCTGAAAGGAGTGTCAACCATGGATAGAGCATCCTTGTTGCTTTTTAATTTTTCTCCAACCCCCTAAACTCCTTTAAATCTTCTTCACTAAATATCCTCACTGTTTATTTTTTTTATTTGGGAACCACCAGATTTATCAAGAATATAATCAAATCTTAATCCATCCATCCCTCTTATGTCCTGGGCATTGGTGGGCAATGCTTTTTATCCTCTGTCCAGTTGATACCAGTCATCTCAATGTCAAAACTTTTCCAATGAGGAGACTTGGCTTAGTCCTACTGCACTCGGAATGTGGAAATGGGGAACACAGAGGGGAAGAATGAGAAAGAGGTTCTTATCTAAGCAGTTTGAGGTTTCCTCCAGGAATATGTGAATTCAATCACATCATGGTATCATGACATTTAATTTTCTTGCTGGATCCCAAAGTCTGGACAACTTGGAAAAAAAAAACCTAAACTATTCTTCATATTAATTTGATTTTTCATTTCTTTCTTGTGAATTAATAGTGCAGACTTTTAATGACCAAGAAAGCATTCACCATGTTCTCTGAATTAATTCAAAGGCATTTCAAATTACTCTGACAAAGACTCTCAGATACAAATCACAAATCCTTAATCCCTGGAAAAGTCTCCTCTACAACACACAATAGAACCTTGACTTTCTAACTAAAGAGAAGCTTTACCTTTTTCATATATTTTTTGATGGTTGATATTGAGAGGAATTAATCAGATATGAGTAAATAATATTGCTCATTTGGTCTAGAAATGAATGTTCTCATCTATGAAATGTAGTGTACCCAGTGTGATACCTAGTTATTTTAAAATGATAACTAGGAAACTGTGTGTGTGTGTGTATGTGTGTATGTGTGTGTACTCATGAGAATGCATGTGTGCACAAGTGTTAAAAATTGGTACCTAGAAACTATTTACATCATCCATAAATATTAAACAACCTTCAGAACACTAGAAATACCCAATATCATTCCTATTCACAATGGAGTTGGGATAATTTCTCAAAATACAGCAATTCATTTTATTCTGAAGGTTAGCAACTCTTTCTAGGTTGCTAATGTGATTTTGTCCATTAATCCAGAATTTTAAGATTATATTTCAACTGCAAGTTCAATATTTTGACATAGAGCCACCCCCACTGTAGGAGAGAGAAAGAATTTGGCTTCATGTCTTTTCCCAAAAGCATGACTCTTGATTTCCTATTTCTATAATGGGGATTTTTTTTATAAAGCTTGAAAGGTACCACTATTTTCCTCTAGTGATCATATTTTATGTCACATTTCCACTTCTATGCCTCAAATATTTGTCACCTCCATATTGCTTTGTCACCTCTTCATTGCACTCTGGCTCTCCTTTTATTCCGCTTATAATGAACAAGACCATAGAGGGAAAACTGACACTTTTCATGAGTTTATTTCTGCCCTAGGAATTCATTTACTTTGTATCAACAATATTTCAGTATCACACTGGCTCCACTACATTTCATAGATGAGAACATTCAAAATTGATAATGTTGCTGCTCAAAAGAGAGCTAAGTGGGACAAAATTGCTGTCTCTTTTTACTAGAAATCCTTTGATTTAATTTGCATTGAAGAAAATTTATTTGAAAGGCTCACAAGCATTTCCTGCAAGCCGGCATGCACCTCTTCAGCTCCAGATTAGCTTCCTTCTTCTTGGAATATAATGCAAGGAACATGTAAGGTATTCTGCAGTGGGAAAACACAGGCGATTTATTCATGCATTCCCACCCCAGCTGACTGCTTGTCTTGTTCTCATTCTTGTCTTCTCAGACTCAGATAAATTCTCCACCTTTTCCAGGGAGCCACCAACCACTCTTCTTTGACACAGTGAGTTCTCCTTTGTTCTCCATGTCTTTTGGTTTTTGTATCCTCGAAATAATATAGTTTCCTTACATTTCAGGAGCAGTTCTAGAATTTTATACTCGTATTGGACTACACGCATAGTAATTTGTTCATTTTATAAATTTATATTCATTTTCTTTCTGACACGTGGATACTAACACATGAAGAGATGGGGAGGGAAGTGTAGAAGTTCATTGGATTAGACAAAGGGGAATGAAGGGAAGGGAGGGGGGATGGGAATGGGAAAGACAGCAGAATGAGTTGGACATCACTATTCTATGTTCACATATGAATAAATTGCCCATGTAACTGCACATCAGGCTCAACCACAAGAATGGGATCCTAATTAGAATAAGTTATACTCCATGTATGTATAACTTGTCAAAATACACTTTACTGTCATGTATATCTAAAGCAGAACAAATAAAAAGAATTTTAAATTTACATTCATCCAGCCAGTCATTCATTCAATTCATGTTTATGAGACTCCTCCAAATATGAGGCCTCATACTAGGTGCTGTGAAGACACAGAGAATAAAACAGTCACTATATCTGATTTAGTGTAATGGTGGAACTCTGAGAAAGATGTGTTCTTAAGAAGGTAATAGAGACCAACAGCCGAGGACTGCTACCTCCACCCTTAGATTCCTCCTTTGACCTTAAGCTTTTTGTCATCTACTCAGGGGAGTACACATCCAGACTCACAGGCCAGAAAGCTTCCAGGGTACTGACACATAGCCAATAACTCTGACGTATCTCTGGGATGGTCCCTTAGGATCTCAGTAGGATGAAAGATCCTATATGGTGAGTTGGTTACTACTAGGCCTGACGGTCTATGATTCCTGTTTCCTTTACTTTGTTGGCCACACCAAGCAGGAATTGTAGAGGCCAAATATCCCTTGGTTTTTCCACAGTTGTGTCCCGGAATCATCTCATTTAGTCCTGGTTCCAAATATCAACTTCCAAACCTAAGACAGCAGCTGGCAATTTCTGTGCTATGGGAAAAAGCAACTCTCATGGGGTTTGGAGGCGTCTGAAGACAAAAATTAGGGTTTATTTTTTTTTGAAAAGTATAATACCATTTACCATTTATGACTCACAATGTGTTGGGTGTTTGTAGGGATCATCCCCTCTCCACCATGTTGTTAAGAGAGCGATTCCTTTCTTAGTGTTGGTGGGGATGCCAATCACTCAACACCTTATATGGGACAGAAAAAATTGGCAACCATTATTGGTCACATATACTTACATCCCAGGGGAAGAGAATACCACACACCCTGCAGGGTTACATGGAGCTATGCTCCAGGAACAGGGTAAACAGTCTGTGGCTGTGCGAGGCAGGCTTTGCAGTACCAAGAGGATGAGGTGTCCCCGGTTACCATAGGAGGTGTGATTGGGTCTTAAGAATAATTCTGCAAACTAGTAGGGAACTAAGTCTCACTACCAAGGTATGAGGAAGGATTGGGCCTGGTCCCCATAACCAGGAGGGTTGTCTAGCCAGAAAAGCTTATGCATAGGAGTAGGGGTGGGGAATTTGCAGTTAGGCCATCTCATTCACCTCATTGACATCAATTTCACCAGATGTCAAGGCAACACGTCATACTGAGCACTAACTTGAGGTCTTACTTACCTCCCGTTACTTTACTATGCACTTTATATGCATTATTTCTTTTAACCTTCCCAATAACCCCACTAGAGAGTTATTACTACTTCTCCTTTTCTAGGCAAGGGAACCAAAGTCATAGAATTTAAGTCATCTCAGGTCACTTCTTAGTACATGGAAAATCCAAGATTCAAACCTGAATCTATGTCACTCTAGTTGTGACATGTACAATGATACAGATTGTGAGGAATTCTTGTGAATTATGGCCACACTTCCAATTAATAGTGCATTTTGACACAAGAATCTGTCAAAAAAAAATGAAGAGAAGGGAAGGAGGAGGAGAAAATGGATGGAACTACTTGATGCTATGCCACCTACTTAGTATGTTTTCAGGGAGCTACAACTCAACTGATGAGAAGCCTTTGGGTACAGTGAATGTATTCGTCCTTAGGTAATCATGATCTTACAAAATCTTGACAAATTCCATTTCCCATGGGTTATGATTCCCTGGAGTTTTATAAAGATGTTAGGCTAATATGAGGGAGGGATTTTGAATTAAAATGTAGACCCGTAACTTGGAATAATTCTAATCGAACAAATCAATGGTCATTTTCCAAAGTAAGCTAAATGTTAACTGATATTCATACCTGTTGTCATTTATCTTTTATGTCAGAATAAGACTGAACACACAAAAGGGGCATATTGATGTTGATGAAGAGTTTGCCCAAAGAATTTTACAAGGAAGAATGTGATTATTTCTATGAATATAACAACATGATTTATTTCCTCTTAAAGTGATTGTACCCTTCAGGCTCATAATGCAGTAGCAATGACCCAACTTCTCCTTACTAATTTTGGGGGTCATTCCTTATACCAGCAGGCAGAATGCCTGAGAACTCTCTTTGGTTCATTCCTTTACCTCTAGAGATATTTTTAGGGTTATTCTTTATGGGTTGTAGTCGTCAGCTTCCACAGACATAAGGCCACATAACAAAAAAACCTCAACATCTCAGTGCCTTCAAGGAGGAAGCAGTTATTTTTCATGGTCAAAAACTTTCATGGTCACTGTTCTGTAAGTTAGCAAGGCTGACTCCTTCACACTGCCAAATGGTTCATTTCAGGGAATTCAGGAAGTCTGCTGTATGGGCTTCTCCTTTGAGCAGAGGCTACATGTGGTATGCTTTCATAACAAATAGCAGGAGCACAGGAGAGCAAGGGGAAGCATTTGACACTGCATGATCGTGGACTCTGAAATTGACAGTGTTACTTCTGTCTTGGGGGAAGTACTGGTGTTAGTTTTCCTATTATTGGCTCTTTAAACTTTGTCCCCGATTCCTTTCTTTATCACTATGCACTTTATATAAAATCACAGTAAATAGCTAGATGAAAATCTACTTTAAAAATGTCATTTAATTTAGGAAAGACTAAACCTTAGGAAAAAGATTAAAATTATACAGGGCTTACTTCATCCCCAAAGCTTCTGTTTTTCTTACTTTTAATTTCTTTTTCAGGATGAATCAAAAAGACATGTTTAGAGCTATCTCCCTGGTTCAGGAAAAATTGGAAACTAAATTTATTACATACTTTCTCAAAGAACAGTGAGTGTGTTAGGGTTAAAGCACCCCATTTGTCATAGAGAAGAGCACACGAGTTGGGTCTCAGAATGTACCCATAAAGTGAAGCATTTTAATTTATTGTCTTAAGTAAGACTTTTTATCTTGAACATAGCTATTATTATTAAGATGGATGGTAGATTCTTGGGGCTGGCAAGAATGGATGAAATCCATATGGGTGAAAATCAACCTTGTATGTGGTTATTAAATGGTTTAGTCTATAACTTATGGAGAACAAAAGTTCTTATCAAAACTCAGTACTGTGTTGAGCAACAATAAATGTAGGTGATGATTTGGGGGGAAGGCACACTCATACACTCATACACTGCTGGTGGGACTGCAAATTGGTGCAACCAATCTGGAAAGCAGTATGGAGATTCCTTAGAAAACTTGGAATGGAACCACCATTTGATCCAGCTATACCACTCCTTGGTCTATACACAAAGGACTTAAAATCATCATACTACAGTGACACAGCCATGTCAATGTTTATAGCAGCTTAATTCACAATAGCTAAACTGTGGAACCAACTAAGATGCCCTTCAATAGATGAATGTGGTATATATACACAATGGAATATTCTCAGCATTAAAAGAGACTAGAACTATGGCATTTGCAGATAAATGGATGGAGTTGGAGAGTATCATACTAAGTGAAGTAAGCCAGTCCCAAAAATCAAAGGCCGAATGTTCTCTCTGATAAGTGGATGCTGATCTATAATGGGGGGTGGGGGGTAATTGGATGAGTGCAGGAACTTTGAATGGGACAAAGGGATGAGGAAATGGGGTAGGAAAGAAGGTGGAATGAGAGGGACATCATTACTCTAGGTACGTGTATGATTGCACGAATGGTGTGACTACTTGATGTACAACCAGAGAAGTGAAAAATTCTGCTCCATTTGTGTACAATGAATCGAAGAGCTCTCTACTGTCATGTATAACTGATTATAACTAATAAAAAAATCACATAGTTAGGTCAAAGCAATGAATTTAAATAAATAAGTAAAAGCAAAAAATAAAAAAAAAACTTAGTAGCTTGTTAAAAATATAATGTGATTAACTTTGATGGTGTCCAATGTCCTTTGATTCATAAGGTGCTCACCAACTGCTCTTACCTATGATAAGCAGTCACTAAATTCAGCACTGATAGCATAGACTTGAGATCATGGGATATTGACCCATGGAGAGGGGCAGCACAGCACACCATGCCTCAGGAGACTGAGCTTAGGGTCATCTTCTGCCTTACTATCTTGGAGAACCTGGTGAGACACTGAAGATTTGGGAGTTTAGAGGGACTTACAGGTTCATATGTGTGTTTTGAGGCTTAAGATTAACTAACCTAGTGTCAATTATCATGATAAAGAAAACCATGTGGACCTGTGTTCTGCAGCAAGGAGCAGCACTGGGAAGCCATGGTTGGTGAGGTGGCTTCTAGAGTCAGACTGAACTGACATTTATGTCCTACCACAGGAAGAAGATTGGGTGAGTCTGTTATCCTCTGTGAGCTTCAGCTGACTCAACTCTAAGGATGTGTATTGTAACAGTATAATAAAGACAAGGGCTCAGTATGTGCCTGGCACACAGTAATTATTTAATAAATGTTATCAGCTAAAAATTACTATTTTGTTATTTTGCAAAGTGTGTTAATTTGTGCAAAAGGATCCCACAGAGCATTTTATTATATTGAGTCTTTGAAACAATGTACTCCATCTTATTTTGACAACCAGACATTAATCCTTTATAACATTTTAAATTGGTTTTTCAGACTTCATGTGATGGTACCTGAGTGGCTTAGTACGAATATTCCATCCATTCTTAAAGAACATCATCTTTTTTGGTGAATTCCAGATACAGCCCCCCCCCAACCCTAATTTCTTGAACAAAAAAATGAAGGTTACCCAGGCTCTTTAAGAAACAGCTTCATGCATGTGAGGACATGGAGGAGGAGCTCAAAAGGGAGGCACTCTAGCTGATGACAATGCTCAGGTCAAGGATTAGACAAAAAATTTAATGAACTACATTTAACATGAGCTTAGTCATTTTTCTTCAAGGTGACAGGCAGTTATAATTAAGGCCTTCATTAAAAGAGGTCTTCAAATAAAATTAACTCCATCCTTTTCTGACAACCACAAAAAGAGATTTAACACCATTTGATCTATGATGCAATTTATATCAAACCTATTTTTGGCCGGATCGGGTTGAACTTGACAGTGAAACCATGTTGCTTGACTAGAATAATTAAGCTGGGTTTCTGAAGCCTCGTTGATACCTTGTATTTTCATCATCAACCTCATAATCATTTAACTTAAGGACCAGAGCCCAGCAACCATAACAGCTACGAAATGGTGAGGAGGAGGAGGATTGATAACATTTAACACATGACTGGTTGCACCTCTCAATTTTTACCTGCTTTCGGTCTCCACTGTCATACTCTAGTCTAGGTCACTACCTATTTTCATGTGGGATTAGTGCATCCAAAAGCTGAGCTCCTCACCTCCAAGCTTTATCCCACCGGGTAATCCACTCTGAATACTGTTTCCGGTTAGAGTTCAGAAATGGAAAACTGACCACACTTCCATCCCAGCTTGGAATTCTTCACAGGATCACGAAGGGTAGGGAAAGGTGTTGTTTCTAAAAATTCCTTCCTAAGACAAGAGCTCATTCTAGAAACTGGACAGATTTGATCAGGAAAGACCAGGTTACCAGTCCCCAACTGTATTGAGACTATTCACAATAACCTAGAAATGGAAACAAACTGAGCATCTATCTTATCAACTGATGAATGGATAAAGAAAATAGAGCACATATAACACAATGGAATACTACTCAGCCATAAAAAGAAAAAAAAATCCTGCCATTTATAACAACATGGATTGAACCAGAAATTGTCATATTGAGCCAGGCACAGAAAGACAAGTATCACATGATGTCACACATATGTAAAATTGTACAAAGAGGTTGATCTCATAGAATTTGGGAGTAGAGTGGTTACCAGAGGCTGGGGAGTGTATAGAGGAGGTAGACATGGGGAGAGGTTGATTCATGGGTACTAAGTTATAGTCAGATGGGGGTGCTTGCACAGCAGGGTGACTATAGAAAATAGTAATGTACTTCATATTTCAGAAAGTTGAAATAAATTATTTTGAATATTTTCACTATAAAGAAATGATCAATGTTTGAAGAGGTCTGTTTACCATGATTTAAACAGTTACACAATGCATAGAAATATCACATGACGCATTAGGTACAAGTTTTATGTATCAGTTAATAATAAGTGAAAAATTTAAAAGAAAAAATTTAAAAATATAAAGAAATATTTCTGAACAGTATGTATAGCGCATCATTTTTATATGAAATTTTACAAATACAGACAGAAAGATCTGGAAGAAAGTTAAAAATAGTAAGAGCAGTTCTTGTTGAGCTTTGGAGTAATTTGCAATTTATCCTTTGTGTTCCTTCAGATTGCTTTCGCTTTCTGGAGGATTCTGTACCCTATGAGTTTTAAACATTGCAGTAATTTTCATTTTGCAACCAAAGAAAAACAAGTCCTGTGGCCTTGTTTAATCACACCACAAAGGACACTAAAACACCCGGTGCTGGGCTTCTCTGTACTTGTGGGTCCCAACATAGCTGAACCTATGGCAAAATGACTGTGTTCTCCAAGGCTTTCCATTGTCTCTGGCTTCCAAGCTCCTGTCTACAGAAATCTTTGGAGTCCTTTACTAGCAGAACCCTAGCTGCTGCTAGCTGAGCAGAGCCAACTGTGTGCATCACTGACCAAATGGCAAGCCAATCCTAATTACAGTGTTTTTGTTGCTCTTTGAGAGGTGAGAGACAAGAGCCCTATTTACAATCCTGGACAGAGTTTTTAAAGCCCCTAATCAGAGAGGTGATCATTGGAGTTGTAAACTGAACCAATCTACTGTGAAAATTGCTGCAAGGAAATTGATAAAACGCTTCTTTTCATTTTAAAGCCCCAGTTTTTTTTTCTCAAAGATAACTATTTTAATGGGGTTATTGGGATGTTTAGATCAGAGGAAAATTCCTAATGAATCTGGGACAGAGGTTGAAGAAAGAATTTGGATGCAAGTAAATCAAATATGGGAAATGCAGATAATTGTATAATTCTTCCAGTTAAGATGTTTTATTACCTATGGCCACTGTCCCCTTTAAAATAGTTATCTGGAAATGAAGCCATCGTAATGTGGTCACTTATTCATTTTGTCTCTTATACTGTCATCTGTCTACACAAATGTCCTCATTTTTCAGTTACTCTACTTATTTCCCAGCATGAATCATTTCCAGAAGATGCAGTTAGGTCCATCTCACAAGCAAAGTTGAAAACTTAGGGCACCACAGAAAGATCCAGACAGAGTACCTAAAGTGTGGTGGTATTAAATGATGAATTATACTTTCTGAAATTTTCCCTGATTGTCTCCCAAGCAAATCTTCCAAAATACTCCCCAGAGATCTTGAATATTGACTTGCTGGGCCTGCAATAGCAAAATATCACACACTGTGTATTTGAAACAGAAATTCATTTTCTCACAGCTCAGGAGCCTAGAAGCCCATAAGATTAAGGTGTTAGGTAGGTTTGGTTTCTTCTGAGGTATCTCTCCTTGCAGATGGTACTGTGTCCCTATATGATCTCTCCGCTGTGCATGTCGATCCTGGTGTCTCTCTGAATGTTCTAATCTCTTCTTATAAGGACATGGATCAGATTGGATTCGGGCCCAGCTTAAGAGCCTCATTTTAACTTAATTATCTCTTTAAAGGTCCTGTCTTCAAATATAACTGCCTTCTGAGACATTGGGGTTAGGCCTTCAATCTATAACTCTTGAGGGTCATATTCAGTCCATAACATATGGCATGAGTTGTAAAGAGTCAATTGAGATAATAAAATGGCAAAGCAACTAAAATAATGCCTGTTGTCTTATAATATCAGAAACCATGTCAACACAATCTGCCAACTCTGGATAAAGAGATGAATATGGGATTTACTCATCCCTCAGAGTGTCACCCTTCTTCTTGCCATTTCCTAAGTTCTCCCTGAAGGATTCCATGCTTCATAAATGAGAAGTGGACAGAGCATGAGCTTTGGTGTCTAGCCAGATTCTTGCAAGTCGCAGCTGTCTCACTCATGACCTGGGGACACTTAGAGTGAGTCACTTCACCTCTCTGGGTCTCAGTTTCTTATTTGGAAAAGAATGCTCTTACTTACTCTGCTTCTTTCCTTGCAAGGTGTGTGGGAGAAAACATCAGCAAAAATCATGGAAGTGGGATTAGGCACAATGGCTGTGGAACTAAGGGACTTGAATACGTGCTTGATCTTGAATCTCTGTGATTCTGGCATAGTCTCATAGCATATCAGGCATTTTTGGAACACAAAAGCATTGTCTGAGCAAACAAAGGATAAGCATTCAGAACTTGTATAATATAAAATATGAAATGAGTCTGAGAACAATGTATAAGTTTGGGGAAAATTTAAAAGTTGGCAAATAAACTGTATTTTCCCTATTTGATTATGTAACAGGTTGAGAAATATTTAGAATAGAAAAATGAAAACAATAACTTAAAAACAATCCAAAAAACTGATGACTTACATGTAATGGTGAAAATCAGAAGAAAACAGACTGGAGTTTCATGGCCTATAAGATTACGTACAGTTACTCAGTTTGAAGCACGGATTTTTCTTTTTCTGAATTTCCCATTATATGAGGCAGAAAGGGGAATCTTATTAATTCACAAGACATTCTCCATGAGAGGACAGAATTCATTTTTTTTTAAATAAGGCAGCAGAATTTTTCAAGCACAGTGTTTTGGTTCATATATTAGGTATTCCCCAAAAGCTCATATGGGAGCTTTTGGGGAATACCTAATAGAATCTGGAGAGACAATTCAAGAAAGTTTAGAGGTGAAACGTTTGGGTTATGAGAGCCTTAACCTAATCGGTGCATTAATCCACTTGAATGGATCAACTAGATGATGATTGTAAGCAGAAAGAGTATGAATGGAGGAGGTGGCTTGCTGGGGGCATGCCTTTGGGTACATGTTTTGTCCCTGGTGATCTGAGTTTAGTCTCTCTCTGCTTCCTTGTTGCTATGTTCTGAGCTGCTCTCCACCCCCATTATAGCCCTCTGCCATGTTCTACCTCAACTTAGGCCCAGAGCAATGGAATCAGCCATCCATGCACTGAAACCTTCGAAACTGTGAGCCCCAAATAAACTTTTCCTCCTCTACAGTTGTTCTTGTAAGGTCTTTTGGTCACAACAGTGAAAAAGCTGACTAAAACAGGCTGAGTCCACTCTCCAGATTCTAGTGTAGTAGTTGTAGGTAAGCCATACATATCTATATTACATCTGATCTCAATGTATCTGATCATTAGGTAGATTTGGAAAGCAATGATGTGGGATAAGATATTCAGGTACCTTCGTTTGAGTTCCTCCAGTAAACACCGAGATAAGGATTTGGGTGCAAAGAGTTTATTTGAAAGGTGAAGGAGTAGAGAGTGAGACAAAGAAAAAGACAGCATAAACGTGCCTCACTGAGCCTGTTACCACGACAGAGAGTGCTTATATGCCAAGTTCTCAGTTGTCATCAGTTAAGCTTGCCCTTGGAGGATGGCAATGCCCTGGTATCCCCAATTTCCTGTGTAAGTGGCAAAATATGCTGTGACGGCTGGACATATTGGGGCATAGGCGTGCGGTCAAATGCACACCAATTGGAATTTGGCCGGTGCACATGGAAATGGTAGGAGTGAGGACCAATGTGACTGCCACAAAGCAGTGCACGGATGCCACCCTCACTACCATCCCCAGAGCAACTCTGGAGCTCATTTTTATGGTTGAGAGATATAAACACATCTTCCCACCCAAGAGCTGGTTTGTTTTTGATACAGTGGGATTCAGAGCTGGGCATAGGGGGATGGATGTAAAAAGGACAGATCTCCGCAGCACCCAAACACCAGGTCCTGCTAACCAACTGAGGGAGCTCAGGCTTGCTTTGCTCCTCAGCACCTTGCTTTCCTTTTGTAAGAGATTAACAGACATCTCTTTCCTTATCCTCTCCAACTTATTATCATGGTCTTCAGATGAGACTTCATAAAATTAAAGAGTAATGCACAAGTAGGAAATCAGACATGGGTGGAGCAAAGGGCCATTGTGGATGGCTTAGATTTGGCTCTACTACTGCACACTAGCTATATGGCCTTGGGCTGGGCTTTAGTTTCATCTGTAAAATGGGAAAAATGGTTATCTCTACTTCATAAGGAAGGTGAGAATCAGGGAAGGGAGGGACTTGCAGTGTACAAAGTAAAAGGTGGGATTAGTTGATATAAATTCTTTGTGACTTATACATAGAGATCATGCAGTTCATAGGGGAAGGCAGAAGATCTTGGCTGTGGTAAGTGATGGCCATGTCTGTGTAAGTCAATCTTGTTTGTTCTCACTCCTTTCCTTCAGGTAGCACATTCCCAAGATTTTCTTTGTCCCTCATTTCATATTCTTGTCTTGTCACTGAAGCTGGCTCCTCAGAGGGCCCTGGTAATTGGCAAGGTTGTCTGTGAGGATGAAAGACTCAGAGAAAAGATCCACATCTTTCAGATATTTTCCTTCACAGGAGAGGTAGACCATCGCAAGGAAGCTGGATTTGTGTAAGTCAACCCCATCTTATCTCCTGTGGGCCATTTTAAAGATCTATTCAACAATCAATGCTATTAGCTCAGTGGAGAGCTTGTTAATCCTGAGAACATCAGCCTGATTTCAGATGGCCTTCCATTTTGCCATATCTTCTCTGAAAGAAAAATATAACAGAAAAAAAAGAAAAGAAAAGGAAAAAAGAAAAACAATGAGGTTTTGTTCCCAGCTTCAGAGAGACCCACAAGGTACTGACTTCAGGCCCTGCTTCTAAGGTCAAATTCAGAGAATTCTGTCATTTACATGCCTGGATACCTACAGAGAAATAAAATGAATGCATTGATTCTTTTTTTTTTTTAAAGTACTGAGCAACATGAAGGACATCTGTCAGCCTCAGAAGAAACAGCTCATGAAGTTGATCAGTTGAGCTGCTCTTAACTGACAAGTGGAAATATTTTCACTGAGTTTGGGTACAGCCTGAAAAATACAACTACTAATTTCCTTGGAAATCTAAAACTCGGGCCATCCCTAAACCAAATTACTGGCTTAGGGTACACTTTGTTTTCAGTGTTCCCACTAACTTTTTTTCTGATGCTTTCAGAACTCTGTTACCCATAGTACCCCAATAAATAAGTGACCACACACACACACACACACACACACACACGTGTGTGTGTGTGTGTGTATATTTCTTAAGTGATTCACACCAGCCTCTGATTCTTTTAATGTTGAAGAAGTCCAGCTACAAAAATGGATGACTTTCCTTTTAACTGTCACCACTCATGAAACCATGGGACTGTGTGTCCATCTTGTGGTCTCAAACACATATTGGAAGGTAAAAGTCATGGATCTCAAAGACTGCCCTAGCCACTCTGAGGTCCATTGGGTGTATTCTAGACCATCCATATTACTAGTGTGGGCAAACATGGGACAAGGAATTCAAGCCATCCTTTTTCCTGAATTCTGATTGATTTATGTGGATTTGGGAAAGAATGAGGGAAAGCCGCAACTTACCACAAATGTGTGGTCATCGCACTTGCAACTGGTTTGCTTTCTCCAGGGCAAACCCAGCTGAATGGATGAATCAGTAATACTACTTAAGGAAGCCAGGCTGACAAGAGCTCACGGGCAGTTCTTCTCCTTATACCAGTAGGGCTGTGCTCACCCACTCATGGTTTATGTTGTTGCTCAAGGAAACAAATATGGATCCCTGTCTTGAAGTTGATCCAGCATCAGTTTCCCCATCTTGTTTCTGGGAAGCCAGGTTATACATAGCACTGGATGAGTTATTTTTTTCTGGGTGTGGGGTGAGGGAGACATTTGTAAAGCAAACAGATCTCCCTTATCATTCCTTGGCAATTTAGGAGACTTCCTTGCCTTTCCAGTCCTCAGAGAAACTGGCTGACGGCCTGTGACATTTCCATGATGTATATTATTATGTTATTCTGTTTCTTTGATGATGGGGAAACAATTTTTAGGAGAGGCAACTTGTCCTTTAAGGGACATTGTATGGGTAACGTGGAGAAATAGGCAATAATCACCAAGACTGCAAGGTTGATTTCAACAGCTGTAAAATAAGTGGATGAGGTCATACCTAAGCATCTTCTAGCCCTGAGACTCTGAAAGTTCCCTTATCTTCAGGAACCTGAACATTTCATTAAGCAGAATTTTCCATTTCCCAATTGCCAAAGAGATGAGAGACCTTACTATATGAATTGAAAATTTTGATCCAATAAGGAAAACTTACCCACATCCCAGACTGCCTTATTCTTGCTGATGTCAGAACAAGAATTAGTGTAAAAATCAAGGGGAGGACATAAAAAAGAACAAACGCAAACCTGGCATGTTTTGTACATTAGCGCATAAGAATTTGCCAAAGTGTTCTTGAAAGTTAAATCTTCCATTACATAACTTTTTTTTATCACTTTCTTAATAATGTTCCAGTTGAGTTAGCATGTTTTATGATTTTTCCTTGCTTCAGAGATAAGAGCATTCTCAAAGATTAGACTAAAATTCCCAGGTATTTTTGAATTTTAAACTTTGAGGTTAAGAGAATAATGCCTGTGGAGAAATTTGAGGAAGACACTGTTATTTATATTTTGGAGGCACTGTGGTATGTGCCTCAGATAATGAGATGATGGTTAATTGAAAAAACCTTCCACTTCTAAAATAGCTCACCATAAATATGAACATCTGTAAGATTTTGGAAAATCAAGAAGCAAGCTGGGTTCAAGGCTGGAGCCTGCAGTTTGGGTGTTTTTCTGTACATATGTAAGTCTCAATAAGTCCTTTCCACTTACCTCTGGCCTAGTGGGGTAGAACATCCCTTCAAATTGACAGAAAGATCATTTCCATTTAGTTCTGGTCACAGAGAGGCCCAACAATCTTTATTTTATTTGTTTTTTATTTGTCTTACCCCTCTAGTAAGCCTTCAATTGTGTTATCCCTCTAGTAAGCCTTTTTAATGGTTTATGTGCAATTATAGCAACCTAACTTATCATTTGTTTTTGTAAAGCACCAAGGGCACTGTTAACTGATAATCTGCCTGTATTCAGGAAGAGGAATTGTTAACCTATGACACACCTCTCAGCCCTTTCCATGTGGATAAATAAAATATGTGAGTATTTAGCTTTCCGGAATCTGAGCAAAGAGATGACTATACTTACAACATGCCTCAGAGATTTTTCCTTTACAAGTATTTTCGCTTGACTAATGCAATTGGCCATTAGGAAAATAAGCTTTTTTTTTTTTTTTTTTTTTTTTTTTTTTAGTAAGGTACAGTATTATTTTGAAGGAGCAACTTGGAATGGATTATCTAATTTGTGAAAGCTATTCTAAAATGAATACACTCATATACTCAAATACACACAACTAATTTATTTAAATTGTAAATAACTGTCTGAGGAAAGGCTTGGTTGGTTTTCCTGTTCTTTTGGGGAGGAAATGTGATTTCTATTCAGTCATCTTTCTGTGGTAGTACTTATAGAGATCTATTATAGAGTTGGCCTGCAGGGGGCGTTAAATCTTCAGCAAAACTCTTAATGGTAGGCTCTCAAATCCACTTAACAGAAGCAAATAATTCTGCTTTCTTCTCACTGGGATGCAGGAGTTCTAGGACCCATATTCCGACTTTCCCATCTCAACCTTTTATATTAGACCTAACACTTTTTAGTATGCTTAATCTGGGTGTGAAAACAACGGCCCTGGAGTGTGTGTCTTGAACCTAATGTTGCTCTGAGTCACCTTGCTCTGAGTATCTCCCTAAAGGTCTTTAATTGTCTTACCCCTCTAGTAAGCCTTTAAATAGAGTATTGCTACAGATCAGAACGCTAGGGCTTCCTCGGGGTAGAAATGTGATTTTTGGAGCTCAGAGATAACTTTATATGAGTTGGAGAAAGCTACATGTCTCAAAATGGCAGAGGATCCTTCTTTCCTACGCAAACCTTATAAAGCATAATTCGTGCTGCTATTTTCAAAGGAAACCACCAAGTAGGAATGAGCAAACCCAAGAGTCTGAGGAACTAGCAAAGTTATGTAGTAAAGTCTATGACTATAAGTTAATATAGTACAGTGGTTCAGAGGTCCATAGATTCTAGAGCTGATTGACCAAATTTCAACATCTGCTTACCTCTGAGCTCTAGAATCCTGAATCATTATCTTAACTTCTGTGTCTTTGATTTCTGACCCACAAAAGACCATTTCATATATGAATTGTGAGGATTAAGACAATCCAAAAAGTACTTGGTGCACAGTAAGTGTTCCATAGATGATATTTGAAAGCAAATTACTATTATTCCTTAGACTGGACTCAAAATAACTGCCATATGATTTCAGCTTTGTCTCTCACTTCTCTACAGAGGCTCCTTCATCCTAAATACCTCCCTGTGCCTTTGTCCCTTTGCTCCTTCTGCAGATGTCTTTTTTTGCTTACATTGAAACCTCATGAGATCCCACCCAAGACTCAAGGATTATCAGTAATGCCATCCTAAAACCAAAAAGAAACCCATAATTCATGATTCCAAGAACCAAATGTGCTTTCTCCCACCTCAGACCCATGATAGGGACCCAATATCTAGGTGTGTGACAGATGCACAGGTATATATATTTGTTTTTCAAATTTCACAGAACTGTAGAGCTAATGTGGGTGATTTTCTTTTTTACTATATAAACTACACTTCTATAAACCAACTCAGTAGGAACACAATGAGAAAACCTAATATTTGGAGACAGAAAGATCTGCTTCAAATTCAAGTTCAAATACTGTCTACCTGAAAAATCATTGAGTCTCTTTCACTTGCTGGTTCTCTTACATAAATAAGGCAACAGCCACTTTCTTTTCTTGTAATGAGTGTTTAGAGACGATCATAGTATCAAAATGCCTCATGCCATTGAAGCTATAGGATTATTAAGAATTTCCTCTCTAGCATTGTTATTTCTATATTTCTTACACATTCCTGTCCATCAGAAGGTAATCTCGAGGACAGAATATGTGCCATATCTTTTTCTTGTTCATTGTGTCTAGTACAGAGTAAATGCACAGCAGGTATTTACATACCTATTTTGAAGGGCAAATGCCAAAAGATACCTGCAGGATGCCATACTTGGATAACCACCTGGGTTTGCTAAAACTCAGTATCTCAAAATCTGATACTCAAGTTGGTCAATAATTCAACTATGTCTCCCTAGTGCACAGTAGGGCTTAATAAGACATCCTTCCTTGTGATGGTTCTTTAGGATTACAGGGTGGTCTGTTTTTCTTCAAAACAAGTAGAATGACTATACTGGACTTTTGTTTGTTTGTTTATTTTGGACCAAAAAGTCACTCTGTTTTCCATGGTTCAAAGTTAAGCTTTTATTTGGTTTTAAATTAAAAAAATAAATTTCGTTATTAAATAGTGAGATGGGTCTAACTAATGTTCAGATAGTAGCTTACTCAGGAATATACCACCAGGGGTACAATTAAGGGAATCCATTACCTAAACTAAAATTATTTGTTATGTCATAGTGTTTGTTAAAAGTTCAACAGTGGCATAATTCAAAGAAACTGAAATACAAAGTTTTAGATGTTTACAATGGATGGGAGAATTAAACCACTTATTCTACTGCAATCTCCAACTACTTTCTTTCTCAATGCCAGTCAGTTTGGACATTATACCACAGTGCTAATATCATCAGGTTCGTCTGCTTTCTTTTGCCTGCTTGGCAGGGATTTCAAGTATTCGAGGTGTCTCCGGGCATCCTCTTGATTTTGCCTCACGTAATATACCACATACGAGATCACCATGGTGAACCAGCCAAACATGGTGACCAGCATGGCATAATCGGTAGTTTTTTTAGGGAGGTTACAAAGGTCAGCATCATTGGCAGCATTGAGGAATGGTCTTCCGGCGTGTTCGTCCAACACGGAGGTCTTGCAGATCACATTGTGGGCAGTCTCATGATTGGACGCCATGCTCCTCAGAACCTGCTGCAAAGTACAGTCACAGTGCCAGGGGTTGTTGGCGATTCTGGCCCTGGCCTTCAGGTTATTGAAGGCATTTTTATGCACGCTTTGAATCCGGTTGTCGGACAAGTCCAGAGTCTGCAAGGTTTCAGCTACTCCTTTGAAGGCGTGCTCATCAATAAACTCGATGCCGTTTTTGGACAGGTTGAGAACTCTCAGTTGATGCAGGTCTTTAAAAATCTCATTGGGGATAGATGTGATCTGATTGGAGTCCAGATACAGTAAAACTGTTTCGGGAGGAAGATCTCTAGGTATTTCCTTGAGATTTGCATTGCTACAGGTGACATTTAAGCCCCCGGAGGAAGAACAAAGACAGCCCTTGGGACACATACTGGCAGAATGGAAGCACAGTATCATAAGAACAAAACTCTGTAGAAGGAGACACATGGAGAGAGAACGGGTTAACCACAGGTCTACCAGATTCATGCTGGAATGTCAGCATAATCACAAGTCCATTCCTCATTGACTCCAACAACTGTGGCAATGGTTCCAGCTCTGTCCACACCGTTGATTTCCTCCTCGTGTGGCTCAAAAGGCTGCAGCTAACACGTGCATCTCTTCATTATTCCTGCCCTTGCCTGGGAACCTAAAGGAAAGGGAAGCAGATGCAATTAGCCCTTTTGCAAAGGGAGGAACACTGCAATTAAAAGTGCTCTCAGGCGTCTGGCATTCTACGTGGGCAGGAAGGTTAGTTATGCAGATAATTTCCATTAACGCCACTGGGAATTATCTGTGTAATGGGAATCTCCTGCTCAAATCCCACCAGTTGGGGAGAAGACCGTCAATAAATGACAACATTTTCAAATTCTGTTTCCTTGTGTTCAGCTGGGCAGAATTAGAGCAAACAGTCCCCATTTCTCTGATCTTTACTTCTCTCCTGGACCCCTTCTAAGTTCTACAGCAGTGAAATTGAATTATGTCTTTCAACCTTCCTATAGTAACAGATGCATTAATGCAATTTAGCCCTTAATCTGGGCAGCCATGAGAAATAATACCAATATTTCACAGTTAATGGCCAGAGTCAGGAATAGGTGTCATGGCTTTTGAATAGATGCCCAATTTGGAATATTGTCTCTAAAGAAATTAATTCTTGAATTAAGAAACGAATAAATGCCTTCTAACCCTCACAACAAAATATTGTTGGGGGTAGCCAAACAGGAACTTTCAGAAGAGTTGCTTCCCTTGTGACCTCCTGAGATTATATTATACCTGAGAGGATGCTTCTAACTTAATTTCCAAACGATTCTCTTTCTGTCTTCTAAACAACATATCCCCTCCCCAAGGGATCTTCAAATATGACACATACCTACAAAACTTTTTAGTAAAGAAGAGAATTAAGAAATACTAGCCTCTAAAACTTGTCCAGTAGGCTACCTTTTCTTTCCATATTAGCACTAGAAAGAGCCATAGAAATTACAAAATTAATAAAAGCAATATTCTCAAGTTTAATTAAAGCAACAAGCAGAGATAAGTATACAAAGTTAACCTTCAAAGCTACCCTCTGATAAAGAGAGGACAGACATAGCTTTGGGACCAGTTCACCAAGACTAGTGGATGGAAATAATATGACTTGCCCAAGGTCAAACAGCTTGTAGGTGTAGAGATAGAACTGCAGCCAAAGTTTTGTTCTGACTCATTAATCTCACTACTCTTTCCACTACCCCCACAGCTCTCTTCCAATCCCATCTGCTCTATGACAATACTCAGGATCCAGCAAGCATTGCTTTTTTTTGTGTTTGTGATTTCTGATGCAATTATGTTGTAGCTTAATTCTACACTCTGTGGATCTTGCTCCAAGTTGAGAATCCCATGGGGCTGTGTTGAGGAGACCCTCTGCATGGTAGAGAAAAATCCATGCATGCTTTCAGAAGTTTCTCTTCCAGGATCTGAGAAATAAGGAAAAAGCATTCACTCCTCTTACAGCAGTGAGCATCAAAAGTCTTTCTGCATAAGCAACAAATGACTTTCTGCAAACTTATCCTTTATAAAGATCCCAGATGGATAAATACAGAGGGAAATGACTCCAAATGTTACCAAACTTGCAGAAGAGATGATTAATGTGAGCTGAAAACATAATGAACTGGGTTGTTAATCATGGAAAAATGAGATTAACAGCAGCCAAATGGAGTGGATGTGCTTTTGGAATCCTGTATCACTTAAATGCCAGAAAGTGCGAAAGAAGGACCCCTAGGCTGGCTAAGCCATCCATCAACAGCTCCTGTCATTTGCAGTGAAGTGTCCCTCCCTTCCATATTTTCCTCCCAAACTGCATTGCATGACATTTGGGGACTCTAGTAATTATCTAGTTGGGAGAGAGGCAAAATAAACAGATATGGAAGGCAGGGCACTCAGAGAAGAAAGAGGAGCAGAAGGACAAGGCAGAGATGCTAGAAGGAAGACTAAAGACAGACACAAGAGAGAGAGTGAATTTGATAGGAGGAAAAAAAAAAAAGAAGGCTGTGTCAACCAAGCAACTTTCATTAATGGAGCGTGAACCTGCCTAAAATCTCTACAAAGGTGGGAAACCTCCTCTGAGTTTATTTAAAAGAGTTTTTCTGTATAAATGTTTTCTATTTAATTCAGAATAAAAATTCTATGAAGGCAAGGACTTGTTTGTGCCTCATGTAAAAATAAGAGTAAACAGGTTCCGATTAGGAAATATACTGGGTTGTGTACCAGCTTTAATCCTTGTTAGCAAGATGCTGTTGGCTAGGTTGGTCAATCTCTCAAAACCTTATTTTCCTTATCTTTTTACAGAGACTTTAAACATATTAGTTACAAGGTTGGCTAGAGAATTACATAAGATAATCCACATAAAGCACTCAGCACAGTGCCTGATGAAGTAGAAAGAGCTCAGTGCTTGTCAATTGTGGTCACTTGTATTATTCCCAGACACATGCCTGACACCATAGTGCTTGGCATACTGTAAGGGCTAAATAAATATCTGTTATATAAATGAAGCAATGCAATACTAAAAAGTCTATCTGTGCTTTTTCTCCATTATGGTGACTATTATAACATAAACAATGGCTCATCAAATGTTTACTAGTTTTAAACGCCAATGTGGTGGACTTTGGAAGCATTAAGTACAGGCACCTGAGAAACAAAGGGAAGAGTAAAGCTCTTTCTCATCAGACTCCTATAGGCTTTGTCATGGTTTCTCCAGAATGATCATGCCAATGGCCACAGTCACAGACAAGAAATGGTGAGGAGACACGTTGAGTTCTTAGGATCAATCCTTCTTGAGATGGAATCTCTCATGCTCCTGGAGGGCCACTTGGACTCTGGATGAAATGTTTGTGAGATGTGCAAATACAGAGAGTCTCTTGCATTAAAAAATGTTAGACTAAAACTAAGTATTTAATTTTCTTCAATGTTTGATAAAAGAAGAATAAAACCTTCTGAGGTTGGCTAGATTGCTGGGACAAGTGCCTGGTGTCCACCCTCTGCCAGGATAAAATGACAACAGATGAAGGATGTAGCAAGCTGAGTCCTTGGATGTTGTGATGGTCTGAACATTTGTGTCCCCATATTGAAATCTAATTCCCATTGTAAGGGTGTTTGGAAGATGGACTTTGGGGAGTTGAATAGGTCGTGGGAGAGGAGCTCTCATGAATGGTATTAGTATCCTTATAAGAGAGTCCCTAGAGAAATTCCTTTGCTCCTTCTGCCATGTGAAGTCACAGAGAAAAGATGGACATCTTTGAACTGGAACCTGACCCTCACCAGACACCAATCTGGAACCTTGATCTTGGACTTTTCAGGTTTCAGAGCTGTGATAAATAAATTTCTATTGTTTTAACAGCACAACTAGATGAGGGCAGATGTCCAAGAGATAGATAGCAAGGTTAAAAATGTGGGGTTAAGGTCATCCTCACAGCAGGGATGGAAGAACAACTTCCGCTCACTCCACAATGCTGGACCACTAGTTTCCAAGGAGGTCAGCTTGACACGACCTTAAGTTACTAGACAGATCAACAGTAGCTGCTGGAAAAGGAAGACATGAAGAGATGAATCTTGCAGACAAAAACGGTGGGTATTCTTCTGGACTGGTTAGCATCTAGCAGAGAACAATGCTAAACAGAAGCTTGGAAACCTCAAACTCTCTCCCAAGTTGCTTTGGATCAAGTTTGTATACAAATACCCAAAGCAGCAAACAAGATGTGCTCCTGGGAAGGGTGTCGACTTCCTAACTTCAGAATGAGTGAGTAGATATAAGGAAGGCCCTGAGGTTACATGGGTGAAGGAAAAAACAGTAACCACAGTCACTGCCTGCCCCCCAAAAGAACAAGACTCACTAAAGAGACCAGCAAAACTACAGTGCCTTTTCTGCCTTCCAACTCCTTCTCTGCAATTCTCAATTTACTGGACAACCTCCTCCCTACCCACTCATTCCTTTCAAGTGTGTCAACCAGGAGGCCATACCATTTCTAATTAATGCCCGGGTATGGTCTGTGCCTCCAAAGAGGAGCATTCTATTCCCAAACTCGTGCCTTGCTCACATTTTCCTGCACATAGAAGTCTGAGCTATAGCAGTTAATACTGGGATTGGGTGGCAAGCTTCACATATTATTTCCAGAAGGAAAAAGAGGTGCATTTAGCAGATTCTTCATTCGGTGAGAAGACAGTTCATTCAGTGGCTGACTAACAACTCCTTCTTGTTTTCTATTTTGTTCTTCTCATTATTAAGGAATACTCAGGACCACTTAGGGATTCTAACTCAAAAGTGTTATTAACCCTTCTGAGGCAACAGAGTGCACCAAATTCAGAAAGATATACCAGATACACCAATTCCTTTCAATTACATTCTGTGCAACTCTACTATTAAATGGGAGGACTTGATTAAAAGGCAAAAAAAAAAATAGCAAAACAGAGACGCCTTTTGACTCACAACACAGAATTCAAATCAGTGGGGGAAAATACACTTAATTATATAAATTTAAACCCTCTGCATGGCAAAAAAAAATGTGAGGTGATCCAAAGTCAAGGGACAAATGACAAAAAAAAATAAACTGATTTTATTTTTTAATAGACCCCCCCAAAAAAAACCCTAGGATATACAAATGACAATATATATAACTTTGATGATGCAGATAAAACAAACAATATAAAAAGATCCTTGAGTTCATTGACAGTAAAATAAGTTTAAGTTAAAGCATCTATCATTATGTTTAAAATTAGGAAGACTATTTAAAGTCAATGAACATGTAAAGAACAAAGCATTCTCAAACACTTGATGAGCAAATAGATTTGGTGTACTCTTTTTATGAGCAATTTATAAATACCAAAAATTTAAAATTTACAAAGAAGCTTAAATGTTTAACTTGTATTGAAGTAAAGAAGTCCAAATATGATCCCAAAAAGCAGCTGAAAAAAAAAATGGCATGTACAATATAAGCACATTTGTATAGCATTTAAAAAAAATAGTTTTGTAGTTGTAGATAGACACACAATCTTTATATTATTTATTTATTTTTACATGGTGCTGAAGATCAAACGCAGTGCCTCACACGTGCTAGACAAGCACTCCACCACTGAGCCACAACCCCAGCCCCTGTATAAATTTTTTTAAAAAAGAATAAGCAAATATAGGTATATGAAATATGATCACATATGTATAGATCGTTTCCAAAAGATTACATCAGAAACTTTTAATAATGTCTAGGCTTGGTGGTACAGTCCTTGTAATCCCAGTGGTTTGGGAGGCTGAAGCAGGAGGATAACAAGTTCAAAGCCAGCCTCAGCCATCTTAGTGAGGCCGTAAGCAAATTAGTGAGACCCTGCCTCAAAAATAAAATATAAGAAGAGGATGTGGCTTAGTGATTCAGCACCTCTCTGTTCAATCCCTAGTTACAACCCTGGCTCCCTGAAAAAAAAGAAAGAAACATTTAATAATGGTTAATTCTGAGTGAGTAGTGGAACTGTGGCGGTACTGAGGAGAAGAATGCATACTCTATACTTCTATATTATCTCAAATTTTTGTAATAAAGGTGTGTTTTATTTCATAAAAAAAATTTAAAAGATGATAACACAAAAGCACCAGAAATCAGCTGAAAAACTAACCCAAATTTAATGCCTCAGAAAGTAAGGACTCAGCATATGAAAGAGCTGGACAGTGGTGTCCCAGGTAGCAAAGGCAATGAGAAGATGATGAATTTTGAAAAGCAGAGCATGTTTCAAGATACTAAATATATAAATGGATGACATATAAAAATAGAAGCTTGACCCACAACCGGCAGCCTTCAGTCCAGGAAGCCAACCTCAGCCTCTGTGGCAACCAGCCCAAATTAGCCAAGACTTGATCAATAAATGACAGACTCCCTAAATATTGTTGCTGCTTCCGATTTTGGACCAAGCAGAGAGAGCCAAAGGTGTACCCCTAGCCAGTGACATAGGATGCTCTCCTTTAGTTAGCTTGCCTTCAGCCTCCCCAGATGAGCAACCTCCAACTGGGGCTTACCTGAAGCTTTCTTTTGTTTTACCGAAAAGCTCCCACTGTTCTCTGCCTGCCTTTCAGTCTTTGCCAGATGCAAGGGATGGTGGCTGACTCCCCAGCTTAGAAACTCTGAATAAAGAATATTTGCTCATTCTCATCTGAGTGGTCTTCACTCATCAAAGCTAAAGTTTGAGTATCTGATATCTTCAAGACAGTATCTCCAAAAGTAACTATATACCTAGCATAGAAATCATACACAGATTTAAGTATATGATTAGATTTCCTATAAACTAAGTATAGGCTGCATAACCTATTAATCTGTATAATCCTGACCCTTTCCATCCCCAGGAGAAAAAAAAAATCAGGAAAATCGAGTTGGTGTCTAAATAATTCAGGTGAATGAGTTGCACAGGTGATTTCTTCCACTGCTGCTCTTTGGGATCGTGTTACCTCTCCTTCATTCACATCTTGAGCGCTGAGTCTTGCCTTAAGTTTTTGCTCTACATTTCCATCAAGGCATACCTGAAAGCAAAATCACAATTTTACTTTCAGCTCCCTACAGGGACCTCCCCACTCTACCTTCAACCACCTGTTCTTCCCTTCTGATTTCCTGGGAAGTTTTCATTGGCATTCTCTCTTCTACCTCTACTTTGCAAAGCCTTCCCACTGCCTCATTCATCACTCAAACCACCATCTTGTTCTCAAAAAGAGAACAAGCCCTCTTTCTGGACTGCCTCTGGCCAGTTTTGCTCTGCTTTCACTGTCCATCATCAGGTTAAAGTAGCATTTGATTTTCATTTGATCTACAAGCTCTAATGGCCTCCTGTTGTTCATAACAACTCCTTTCCAGTCAGCTCTCTCTCCATATTTCCTTGAGTAGACCAGAAACCTGAGCTCAATAAGCACACATAGTGAGCAAAAAAGTGATAAAGAGGGCACCATGTCCCACAAATATGAAATTTATCAGACACCATCCCGGTGGATGATCCCTACCATGTGGACCATCTTTCCTGATTCCAAATGCAATTATGAAGATGTGGCCCATGTGTCATTTAGGTGGCCCATTAATAACAGCAGCTGCCATCCTTTAGTCAAGGATATGAACTGAGATAGTATATATAGATGCAGGAGGAATACAGCATCCTTCTATTTAAAGGAAATAGAATTTGGTTGCAGATTCAGAATGGTTCAATGCAGGGAGCTGCTGAAATCTACAAACTCTCCCTTCTTTAATATCCTTGTCTTTATGATGTCATTTATCATTTTCTTTCTTAAAGACACTAATTTATCTTCTTTATTAATAAACCCTACGGGCTCCAAGGGAAGGGTCAGTATCTTACTCCCTTTTATGTTTTCACATTGCCTATGGTAAGAATTTAACAAACATTTATCAAAATGAATTAGGATCCATTCTCATTTCATCAAAAAAATACAGCTGTAATTTACTTGAAATTTGTTATATGTCAGGTATTATAACTTTCCTATGTTCATATATGAATACACAACCAGTGTACTATATCCAACTCCACATCGTGTACAACCACAAATATGGGATCCTAATTGAAATGGATTGCATTCCACGTATGTATAATATGTCAAAATACACTCTACTGTCATGTATTTCTAAAAACAACAAATTAAAAAACATAGTTACAAAAAGTGATGAGCTCATCTAGAACAGGATGGTGAAACTGAAGTTTTGGCTAGGTTCCTAGTGAAATGGATGTTAGTGGGGAATTAAGTTATCATATGGTGCTTGACTGACACAAGTTCTGTGAGTCTAACATCTCCTTTCCTACTTTAAATGTAAAAAGAGTCAAGAGGTAGCTATCTTGCCACCTCACCAAGAAATGAGTTTATTACATGACCCCTGGAGCTTGGGGGCAGAGTTTCCTAGATGTAGAACCAGGTCAACCTGTTATGTAACTGGAGGTGGAGTCAGGTTTTGATGGAGTAAGCCTACACCTCCAAAGTCGTCAATAAGGGATGAGAAACAATTTCCTATGGGTCACCAATGAACCCTAAGGGCAAAGAGCGTCCCAAGGTTGACATCATCTTGGTTCTTGTCTCACTGTCTCATGCAACTTCTTGGTAGTGCAGAGGGAACCCAGAAACAAACAAACAAACAACAAAAACAAAAACAAACCCCTGAAAGGTATGTGCTTAGATTTGGAGAAGTGACCATCAAGAATGCAGCCACTACCAGAATCAGGGAGCCATATCAAGGGGGCTGTGCCACGAGAGTCTCAGGTGAGAAGCACCAGGCCCAGAGACCATGCAGCCTCTCACCCCATTCCCCCCCCATCCCTGAGCAGTTGCACCAAGATATGCTGACCTGGGGGTGGGGTGGGGCAGAGAGGAGAAGTCAAGCAGTCCATCGCTCCCCCTTTCCCTTTGAGCTTGAAACAAAAAGAAGTGGAGAATAGTTGAATATTATATAAATTTGAGCATTTTGGTTAATCTTTTGGACTAGCCATTGAAAAGATCATATTTAATTTTTACTTTGATTTAAATTAACTGAGTTTGTGAATTCCAATAACGATAGGACAGTCTAAGGTAACATACTATAGGCACAGAATTACGGGGCTGAATGAACTTCTCATTCAGGAACTAGAGGAGGACGATCAATGGAACAGAAATGACAGAAACAGTGGAAGAAAAAAGTAAAGTGCATTTTATTCCTGTTACATATAGATCACCTTGCAGAATCCTCACAGCATAAAAGGGAGCAATTAATTAAGGGCTGTGGCTGTGACTCAGTGGTAGTACTTGCCTAGCATGTGTGAGGCACTGGGTTTGATTCTCAGCACCACATAAAATAAATAAATAAAATAAAGGTTCATACATCTAAAAAACTATTTTTTTTAAAAAAGGGAGAAATTAAGACCCTTAATTGTACAGATGAACAAATGAAGGTTTAAGGAGGTTATGTAACCTGTCTATAAGAACAGTTGCTAAGTGACAGAACTAAGATCCTCCCTCTCTCCCTCCCTCTCCTTTTTTTTCTTTCTTTGATCACATTACATTGCCCCAGATTGGCCTTAATCTTGTGATCCTCCTGTCTTAGCCTCCTGAGTAGCTGGTATTACAGGCATACATCACCACACTTAGCTCAGAAGCAAGATCTGAAGGCCCTTGTCCTCCAAAGCATGTGTGGTCTCATGTGGCACCATACAACATTGTACAGCTAAATGGTAGTATTTCTTTTTCTTCTTCTCAACTGACTCTACTGAAATAAGGAACAAGGACAAAGATGGATTTTATATTGCACATTGTAAAGAAAGATGTGTGGTGTAAAATGAGGGAGGAAGAAAGGCTGAAGAGCATTTAAATCCAGATTTCTAAGAGTAGACATTTGCCCTACATTTGTGAACTACTGTAGATGCTTGTGAGGCAGGTTCTTGCATATGTTCTTATTTGATGATCTCTAAGCAGCCTTGTCAGATACACATGCTGGACAGCATGCATCCTGTACCCTGGAGGAACTCATAGAACAGAGACTCCTCAAAGTCACACAACTGGCTAGCAGAGGGCCAGAGCTGAGATTCCAGATGTTCCCCAGAACAGTTCCTGTCCAACATGCATCAGTTTGAACCTCTTTTACTGCTTACTTTTTTATATGGAGAGTCTGTTAACACAAGTGCTGAGTTTCAAATGCCAAACAAGCTCTCTTTTGACCTCTTCCTATGGCAGTGCTGGGTGCTGAACCCAATGTCTCCTACATGGTAGGCAAGCACTCCACCACTGAGCTGCATCCCCAGCCTCCGAGACTCTCTTAAAGTCCACTCTGATATAAAACTGTTGTCAAAATGGCACGAAACCCATTTGTTCCAGATCTCAGTCAGTGTTGGCACTCCTTTTCCTCTTTGAAAACAATTTCACAAAATAAATGTTTAAACACCCGATATACTGGAAAAAGACAGAGGCTTCTGAACACATTGTCTCCTTCCTAAATGATCTGGTGCTCATAGATTTCCAGGGTGGATTTCAAAGTTCTTCCTACCCATGAATTCACTGGAAAAACAAACAAATAGATTTTTTAAAATTTACTTTTTAAAAAACCCAGCATTCATCTCTCTTTGGGTACTGAGCATAGAAGTAAAGATACCATTATGTCTTGGCTAACATCCATAATTATTATGCAACACACTGCAAATTTATAGGGAGATTAAAAGGGAATTGTCCATGGTGGCTTCTTTTGGGTTCTTTATTATTATTTCCTAGCATTTTTTCTATGACATTTACAACAGTAAGAGCTTTGCAAATTTTTAAAATAAATCTATGTAAGTTTAGTCCCGAATATTCAGCATAGTCCAGGATAGCTTGAAAGTTGCCTATAGAAAGCCTTAATTTTGGCAGAATTCAGCTGTACTTCTGTGTAGGATGAGTGAGTGTTATCATTGTTTTTAAAAATATTTATCCTGCTTAACCTTGAATTTTTCTTTTTATACTAGATACTGTGATAATAGTTACCAGCTTGGTGGGAAAGCACAAGATTATCTTTCTTTTTTCTTTTTTTAAAGAGAGAGAGAGAGAGAGAGAGAGAGAGAGAGAGAGAGAGAGAGAGAGAGAGAGAGAGAATTTATTAATATTTATTTTTTAGTTCCTGGCGGACACAACATCTTTGTATGTGGTGCTGAGGATTGAACCTGGGCCGCATGCATGCCAGGTGAGCGCGCTACCGCTTGAGCCACATCCCCAGCCCCACAAGATTATCTTTCAAAACAAAGGTCTAGAAACTGGATTTAATCCTCAACTTCTCAAGGAATGAACTTTAGTAATTTAGCAAATTACTTACACTTCTACGCTTTGGTGGCCCTTGTATCAACTCAATATACCAGTAATAAATCAAAACATCAATAATATCTACCTCAGTGGTCTCATGGCTACAAGGATAAACTGACATAAATATATGTGAGAGGTGTTTCAGAAACTTTCAGTGGCCAAAGAGGATGCTCTATCATAGATTCTAGCATTTAGTTGTTTGCCTAAAATGTCAGATCATTTTGTTTAGGGAACCTCATATTTCTTTTAAACCGAATCAAGTAGGAAATAATTCTCATATCACCTGTGTAGTGTTCACACCAAAACACATATATCTAACCTGAACCTAGTCGACAGGAAAAGGCCAGACCAATCCAGAATTTGAGGCATTTTCAGATAATAGCCTCTTTGAAAGGCTTAAAAGAAAATGAAACAAAGAAAAACAAAAATACAAGACAAAATTAAATGAAAAGACATCTTCAAAACAGACTACAGAATTTGTAGATTAAAGGAAAAAGATGTCAAACTAAAGGCATGCAAAAGATGAACTAGATTTTTAAAAAGATGGTAAAAATGGACAACGTGGGAAGAACTAGGGAAATTCAAATGTAGACTGTGTGTTAAATGTTATTTGATCAAGTTTAAGTTCTCAGCTTATCTTGATATAGAAGGATAGACACAATCCTTATTCTTAGGAGATACATGCTGAAGTATTGGGGGGTACATTGTTATAAAACTTTAACTTTCAAAGTGTTCGGCAAATACAAATTCTGTCTATAATGTAGAAATGGCGATAGAAGTGGAAAACAATTAACAATTGGTTCAGGAAAAACTGATGGATATGTAGTTCACTGTCACATTCTTTCCAACTTGTCTGAAAGTTTTAATTTTTTTTTCTGAAGAAAATTTTGGGATAGGGAAGCTGCTCTGTCTTATGAAAAGAACTTCCAGAGGAGAAGAAATCCTCTTTTGGTGAAGCAGGAGATCCTTAGGAATCCTAGTTAGCATATGGATGATCCCTTTATAGTTACACAAAATGGAAACCCCAAGTGCAATAAGCAACAATTCTCTGAAATAGCATTCCATGAACTCCAGGAATAAAATAGAAGGACTATACATTGCTATGTGCGACTTTTGCAGGGTGTACGTGGCTTTAATTGGAGAACACAGAGTACAGTGTGGCTGCTTGCTAATTGTGTAACCTGTCTATCCTACAGTTTTCTCATCTGAACATGGGGTAAAAATAACTCCCATATCACAAGAGTGTGGTCAGAATTAATTGAGATAACATGCATGAAACATATAATAACTCTTAGTAAGAGTTGCTACCACCGTATGTCATACTACTCCATCATGTTCAAGGTCCTTCTCATCACCATCACCATCATCTCACACTGTCTCCTCTCTGCTATGACAATATGGAGCCTATAGAGGACAACCACTCCACTTTGCCCCCAGTCTGATAGACCATTCTCCTATGTTTTCTAAAGAGTAATTTTGTTTTTCACTTATCATTAACTTTTTCATATTGTTCCAAGGAGGAACTGATGGTCCATGTTCAAAGATTATTTACATGGAATGGAATGGTAAAGAAACTATAGCATATGATGAACAAAAGGATGAGCACTTGATTCTGATTGTCCCCTAACATTTTGTGGGCACCTCCTATGTACAAGACACTGGACCAAACACTAGAGATGGAGACAAATTGTGCCCCAGGATGGCCATATTTTTTGAGTCTCCCCATATCTGATTTATATGATGAGATTATGGACGTTTGGACTGATAATGCATTGAGATGTTGGAGTTGTTGGCATGTGTTCATATAGAGGATGAGTATCGATCTTTGGGGGCTAGAGGGTAGACCAAAAAATGGACCCTAAAATATTTAGATCCGGTCTCCAGAACCTATGAATGTTACTTTTTATGGAAAAGGAAACTTGGTGGATGTGATTAAGTTAGGCATCTTGAGTGATTCTAGATTATTCAGATAGACCATAAATGTAATTTTAAGCATCCTTATAAAAGAAAGGCAGAGGGAAATATAACACGAAAGGAAAGAAGGCAACAAAACTACTAAGGTAGAGATTGGAGTGATGTGAGTCCAAATCAAGAAATGCTGGAACCACTAGAAACTGAAAATAGCAAGAAATGGATTCTCCTTTACACTGTTTGGAGAAAATGTGGACCTCCAACAAATGGATTTTTGTCCATTGAAACTGGTTTAAGATGTCTGCCCTTAGAACTCTCAAGAGATTTGATGTGTTTTGTTTCAGCTAATTGGGTTGTGGAAATTTGTTAAAGCATTTGTGGTAAACTTACACAGTAAACACAGAATAGAACTTGAGTGTTTCTTCCTGACTCCCCTTTCTATGGGTAATTAAGTACCCAACTTAGCTTGAGTTTCCTGGCAGCCAAAGGAAGAAAACAAAAAAGTCAAATGACAAAACTTGTGTTATCTCGCTCAGCAAAAGATGATTAGCTCTTAACAGAGATACACATTTTCAAGTGTCAGAATTTTTAAAAGATCCTGGAAAAAGACTATGACACAACATTAATGGACAATGTCTGTAAATTTTCACCAACGGTGTGGATATAGTCTTTTTTTGGCCTTAGGCATAAAATGAAGTTATTGATCTGTGAAAGACTCTCTGAGCCCTGGAAAGATAAACTATTATCTATGGATAATGTTTATTAGAAATGCGGGATAAAATGAGGAGGGGATAAAAAGTGTGGTGGCACAGAATGGTTAACATGTGAGGGGTTTATTTACAAACAAAGTCACTTGTGACAATGAAAAGCAGCTGGGGACAACTGTGCTAGAGCAGCTATTCTAGCAGAAACTGTCCAGGCCCAATAAGACGCAGGATGGTCTCACAGACCTTAAGAATTAGGTGAAAGTCTGGCCAAGCTCACAGGCTGTCACTTGAAAAGAATATGTTGATCCCTGACTGAGAATAAAACAGACATCTGTGCCGGACACGTGTCGTTGTAAACTCAAAACTTCTGGACATGGGGCCAAAATTATCAGAGTCTTCAGGAAATGGGGTTAAATATTCTATTTAGGCCTTAGTCTTTTATTAGATATCTAGGTTGTCTCCTACCTTTTGCTACGATAAATAAGGTAGAATTAAAATAATTCCATATAAGGTCCCCATCACTCAAAGAACCACTGGATAACATAATGGACAATGACTTCATGGAGAGTTGGTTACATCATCCAGTTTGTATAGAACCTGAGTCAAGAGCATCAAAAGTGAACTGCGCAGAGCTGGGCTGTTCCATGGGAAGGCAGCAACTTGGGGAGGCTGAATTGCCCTCTCCTCATTTTGGCCATTGTGGACCCTGGTGCACAATGATGGGGACCATTTTCATTGTCTCAGTCCTTATGCTTCCTGGTTAGAAAAGAGCAGATCAAAAGACAGGGTCCCTTTTTTTTTTTTGGTCAAAACTTTATATTAAAAAAGCCTTTTTATTTTACAGCTACTGCAACATTTTCTTGGCTATAGTCCACTGTTTTTCCCAAGAAGAGTCACTGGGGGAAAATGATCCCTTTATGTATGTTCATTGAAAAACATAGCTAAGCAAAGATATATGGATAAGGTGGCTTTTTCTTTGAGGCATTGTTTGCTAGAGAAAAAAAAAGAAGAAAAAGAAAAAGGATTTAAAAACTAGAATAAATCTACTCACCACAAACAGATTGATTAAATAAATATGGTTACATCAATGAAAAGAATGAGGTCATCTGCACGTCCAGATTATAAAAAAAAAGTCAATGACATATCACAGGCAAAATTTTTATGTGCGATTCTCATCTATGCAAAACAGAAAGACACATATACACATATATACACAAGAGCTTTAAAATGTTATGGAAGAATTATGAAAAAAACTGATAAAAATCTTACCTCTAGAAATGGTTCCGGATGTATAGAGGTGAATTTATATTTTTTATCTTACACCATTTTCTACTGTTGTAATTTTTTTGCCATGAGTGCTATCATATAATTAACTAGACAATAAAGGGGATTGGCCAGTGGGCACTGACTGATAACCTAATCTGTTAAGGGCTATCAAATATACAAAGTATCTGAAATATGGTATTTCTTCCTGATCAGCCCCCCTGGACAGTCACTTAAACAAGCTAAATAAAACTACCTTTACTACAATAAAACTCTCAGTTCTGACAGCAGCCGACGGGAGTCTGTTTCCTTGAGTATAAGTGAGAATAATACCCACTTCATTGATTTCTGATATGGTTTTGCTAATACCTGTCTCATAGTAGATGTTTGATAAATATTACTGACTCCAATACACTTGCAAAGGGATCAGAACTGAGTTTGGCTTTTCCAGGGGTTATATAAAAGGCTAGGCATCTGAAGGTTCTACCAAGTAAATATCCTGAAGTCAATGGATAGCAATCTGTTAAAGTTTCTGATAATTTGCATTCAAGTATCTACTAACCCAGAATTTCCCAAATAGATGTGGCCCCCTGCCAAAGCCCCTATCCTCATCTCTTTATTTTTACAGTGTAACCATCCACAGAATAAGACATTTGCTAAATTCAAACCTAACTGAGCAACATCTAAGACTACCTCTACTACTGGCTATATCCCCTCACTTTACCAAAATGCTCCGTAGGAGTATAAAGCGGTGAGTTTTGCAAATGAGAATTCTAATTGCACTTGATCATTATCAAGCTGCATAGTATTAACATGGAGAAATACCCAACACCAATTACTATATGTGTAGGCAAAGATGAAAAAATTAATAATTCACAGCTATCGCTAAGGGTCATTTTTTTTGTTTAATTAATGTCCCTTGATTAAAACTACTCATGCCTATAAGTAAATTAAAACAAATGGGCTATTATCATATTTGAATTTTATCTTTTGCTATTTCTTCATCTTCAGTCACCACTTTTTTGGTGAAAATACTATTTAAAAATATAATTCTTAAAGGCCCATAAAATCTTACAAATGGCATTTTTTAAAAGAGGTTTGGAGTTAGACATATTTAAGTTTATTTACTTTGTTGTTCAACCACTTACTATTTATTGCTAATAATTTGCTACTTATTAGTCTTGTGATTTTTTTTTTGGAAGGGGTAGGTACCTGGGATTGAACTCAGGGGCACTTGACATTGAGCCACATCCCCAGCCCTATTTGTATTTTCTTTACAGACAGGGTCTCACTGAGTTGCTCTGCACCTTGCTTTTGCTGAGTCTGGCTTTGAACTCATGATTTTCTGTCTCAGCCTCCCGGGTTGCTGGGATTACAGGCATGAACCACCAGGCCTGGCTTAGTTTTATGATTTTTAATGCATGTTATTTAACATTGGACACAATGTTTTCATCTGTAAAATGAGCATGATGATACCTATTTCACATGGTTTGGTAGATTGTTTCCACAAAAGGCTTTTACTTGCTCTTTATTCTGTATTATCCATGCTTTTTCAGCAAAGGGATCCCAAATCATCCCCCATTGAGAGTTGGAGTCTATTTTTCCCACACTTTGAATCTAGGCTGGCTTGGGATTTGCTTTGACTATATCCTGAGGTTGAAGGGCCCCTGTGCCAGTTCTGATCTTAGGCCCTTCCAACAGACCTTGTGTGCTTCTGCTTTTGCCCTTGGAACTCTGTCCAGTCTCCATGTTAACCAGAGCTGGCTAGCTTGCTGAGAGGTCTGAGACAACATCAAAGAAGCCAGCTGTCTCAACTCAGTGCCAACCACACTCCAACACAAGAAAGCCCAGCCCAGATTCCCAAAGCCAACTCTCCAAGCTCATGCTGAGAAACACACCAATGAACGAGCCCAGCTAAGCCCAGAACCACCATGCTACTCACAGATTTGTGAATAATAATAAATGACACTAAATTTAGGGGTACTTAAAATGTAGCTAAAGCTAATTGATACACATGAATATTTTAGCACATGAAAATATGTATTTATTTTCACAAGGTCTGATCAATATTTAACACCTATACAATGACAATTAATGAAAGAATATGCTTCTTAAGAAAAGCATACTAAGGAACTCATTCAAAAATATTATAATTGCTCCATGTTGAAGGATATCAGCCATCCCACTGTCATTAGAAACCAAATTACCTAATTCTATCTGCTGACCATCACAGTCAATAATGTTCCAAGTTGTTATGGTAACCTCTGAGTAGCCCAGAAAAACTGATACATAGATGAAAGGTATTTATGCAATTATAAGGTCAGATCTGAACAACAAATTTAAATATTGTTTGCTTACATATCCCTGGTATCCAGCACAGTGTGTTCTGTGCAGTCAGTGCCCTCTAGCAGGGTAGTCTAGTGGTTAGGAGCAAGGACTCAGACTTTAAGCTGTCTGACTCTAAACCTCAGTTCCTTCAATAACCTTGCTTTCCTCATCCATAAAACTAGCAAAACAGTAGTCCTTACTTTTTCTATTCATACGAAGGATAAAGTGAGATTATTTTGGTAAAGTACTTAGAACAAAACCCGGCACACAGTCAGTGCACAATAAATGTAAGCTAGTGTTCATTTTTGAATAGTTTTTGTTTTAAACATTACTCATGGAGCTGGGCGTGGTGGTGCATGCCTGTAATTCCAGCAGCTTGGGAGGCTGAGGCAGGAGGATGGCGAGTTCAAAGCCAACCTCAACAATGGCGAGGTGCTAAGCACCTCAGTGAGACCCTGTCTCTAAATAAAATACAAAATAGGGCTGGGGATGTGGCTCAGTGGGCGAGGGCCGGAGATCAATCCCCAGTACTCCCCCCAAAAAAAAAATTACTCATGGAAACAGGACCCAGATGGTAATTCCAAGTGTCTGTGTGTGCACTTGCTACTTCTCCCCAGGTCTCAGAAGCTATCCTGCAAACACCCAAGACAAACATCAAAGAGCTGACTACAAAGGAAGCAAAGGTTCCAAAGATCCAATGAAGAATTTAAATGTTATGTCTTGGGAATCCTGAGCATCCAGAACTGAAATATATAACATTTTATTAATTCAAGAGTCACCGCAAGCACGTGGATAGTATAAGGTTCTCATTGCATGTTTCATCTGCAAAGGGCTTCCATGAAATGGAGCCTGCTATCCATTAGCCAGCCTGAAGTGCAGAGCCCCGGGAGATCTGTTCCCCACTTTACTTAGGCCATTTACCCCCCAGCAAGCCTTGTCCAGAACTGTGGCCTCACACAAATTCTCCCTAAATCACCCAAGCCGATGGCCTGAGACTGACGCCTGCATCCTGATTTCAATTAGAGAGGAATAGAGACATCATTTGCACTCGGTTTCTCCTTCCATCCAGTGTTTTTCCTAATCAGGAATTCAAAATCTGGCTACAGAGTCAGTGAAGTGGATAAGAGGCCTAGAGTTGAGACAGATTGCACAGATAATGTATGAAATGGGAAGCCAGGTAGCCGGGAATCAGCTCATAACCAGAACAGCTATTTTGAATCTCATCATGTTTTCTTTCAGAACCACTGCCCATCAAGCCAAGTAGCATTGCTACCCTGCAACCTGTTGGCAGAAACCCAGTGGTGTGCAAAGCATCCCCAACCTTCATGTGATTTGCCCTAGATTTAGGGTTTTCATTCTATTAAGCACCTTAACCTATATTCTAAAGCCACCTTTCCAAGGATCTCATGGGAGATCATACAAGGTCAACATTTTGCTCATTTATGTTATCCTGTGACATATATTGTTCAAAGAAACTGAGGTCCTCCTTGCAGGAGAAGACAAAATGTAATACCAACCAAAACAAGGTCAAACATAGAAAGTGCCTGAGTACAATTTAATTCTCACAGTGGGATCACCAGACAGGCTGCCTCCTGTTTACCTAATTATGCCAGTGAATCAACAAGGCAGCTCCTTTTAGATCAATGGCTTGGATTTAATTTAGAAACATCCTTATTACTCTATTCTCCAATTGGGTTCTTGTTTTTTTTTTTTTTTTATTGGGGGTGGTAGGTACTGGAGATTGAATTCAGGGACACTATTCAACCACAGAGCTACATCCCCAGCCCTATTTTGTATTTTATTCAGAGACAGGGTCTCACTAAGTTGCTTAGTGACTCACTATTGCTGAGGCTGGCTTTGAATTTATGATCTTCCTGCCTCAGCCTCCCAAGTCTCAGGGATTATAGGCATGCACCACCATGCCCGGCTCCAATTGGGTTCTTTATCTTCTCAGATAGTCATGTGTTTTTCCAACCAAGAGAAATCTTCCTTTCACAGGAAAGAAATCCCCCCCCCCGCCAAAAAAAAAAAAAACAAAAAAAAAAAACGGAAATCAGAACTGAGATTATGGCCTATCTTTTCCATACCATGCAGCTCAACAAATCCCTATTGGGAAATTCATGAACCCGAGTTGGCTTGATTTTCCGCTGGGAACCACCCGGAAAAATTAACAGCTACCCAGGGACTTAACTTTTGTCAACAACAAACCAAATAAAACTTTCCAAGCCCATTTAATTGTCTATGCGATGCAGTGAGACTTCTCCTATCTCCTTGCTCAGATATAACAGACCAGTTGAAGTAAATCTGAATTGGTATTCTCTATCCTTGCATTTACTCTCTCTCAGTGAATTTACTCTATCTCAATGAACCAACTGGCAGGTAAGATAAGTAAAAATGGTAGGAATCCATCCAGGCTAAAAAGCCAAGCAAGTTAAGCAGAAGAAAGATAGCTGTTCCCAGAATAAGATAGTGTAAATCTTCATCTTACCTCCTGTTAAAGGCTTGCCTAACTTTTAAAAAGTAGATCACCATCATATTAACATGCAGTCATAAATTTCCTTGCCCGAAAGACAGAAATTGTGACCAAACAGCTAGTGTATCAAAGCAATTTTTATACATAGTCAGCTGAAACATGTATTCGGTCAAGTGCTAACAACTCCACTGGTGGTTGTTTTTTGCATTATATAGTCACAGTTTATGAGCATATGAAGAGAACGAGCCTGGCATGGTCTCCCTGATTCTCAGACTTAGTAACACTCAGTCTAGCCAGGAATATAGCTCACCCGAGTGCTCCCTTCTCTTTCTGTTGCCAACTCAGCAATCCCTAAAGTCACATATGGAAGGATTGGACAGAGCAGAGCAAAAGCATCCCTGCATCGGTTGGGCCTGTGGACCATCTGAACATCACATCTGTGGGTGTCCCCAGGGTTACCTGTGGGCTGGTGACAGTGTGGGCTCTGGACATGTTTGCTCAATGAAGGGCTGAGTAGCTGAAAACATGGTGGAGTTTCTCACAAACTTAACACTCTGATGAGGAGAGAGCTGGGCTCCTCCTTCCCCAGGGCAGACTTGGCTATCTCTCATCTGTATGCAGTCCATGTGGAAATGAAGGAGGAGGAGGAGGAGGAGATGGAGGAGGAGGAGGGAGAGCTACTAATTGTGAGCTTCTCTTCATGCAATTAGATTTCAAATAAAACACAGAACCTCTCTCACTGGAAAAATGGAGAAAGCAGCCTCCAATTCACGAACACTGACATCGGGCCTGATCCTGAGAATGACATCTCTGCTCACCCCAAATCACCCAGAGATGTCCCTGGTCAGCAGGAGGACAGGCTCTGTGAGGAGATAGATGCTCTTATTTAGCATGTCAGACAGGGTCCTGGTGTCTAAGATACACTGCCAGCAAGCCTGTGGCACTGGCCTGTCCCCCCTGCCAAAACAAACACACACAGAGTCAAAATGAGAAGGTGAGATATTTATGGGGGGTGAGGCAAGGAGAGATTGAATCTATCCTGGTGGATTTTTCATTTCCATGTGTCAGCATTTCCCTCTGTGCCTCTGTTTTGATTCTGGTTAGAAGGAAAGATATCATTATCCATCCTTATGGAGATGGAGCAGCTGCAAGGACTCCTGTGCTCAGCTGGTGGGACTCCCTGGAGTCCAGGTGAACGCTGGGGCTGCAGACACTGGCCTCTCTCCAGCTGAAGCAGGGGGTGCTCATTCTGTAATGGAGAAACTGAGGCCTGGGTCATGTAAAGAGGTACACTTTTTTTTCCTTTCTAGGTAGTAGATTTTTGTATGTTTGGAGATCCCAGCTGATCTGTTCACAGCCGACCAACAATTATTGACAGCAGAGGCCATGCTTGCTGGTCCTCAGGCAGACAGGGAGGGAGAGGTTAAAAAGTCTATTCCAGGCAGCCATGGGGGTTGGTAGGACAGTCATTATTCTCTATTGTGCTGGCAAATATTCCCTGGCTACACTGAACTCCTTCCCTTGGCACAAAGAAGCAACATTACTCTTTCAGTGATCCCTTATTTAAAATGTGTCCCTGCTCCCCTCTGTAGGGAAGCATTCTCTGCTACCAGAAAACGGTAGATGCCACACTGGCTAAAAAGAGCTACGGGCATATTTTTAAACACTAATCCATTTAATATTAATCTGCTATCTTAAAACTTCCATCTTACATCTTCCCAGGCATGCATGGATACCTGAGCCTCCTTCTGAGATGACCAAGATGGTTGCTTCAATGAGATATCTCTAGAGTACCAAAGCAAGAAAGAATATGAGAAAAAAACTTTTTTTCCGGAGGCTACTTATGAAATATCTCCTTGGTTGGTGGTTCCATCCAGCAGCCACTGTGGGATGGCACAAAGCTGTGGGAGGGCGGGGGAGTCAAGGCTAATTCCTGACTATTTAAACCGGCGGATTATCTCAACCCCTGCTTCTCTTCCCTTTCCATCTGCCTCCTTGGGTCTGCTCATTATCACCAGCACCAGGGGGAAGGCAGAGGAAATGAAGGGAGATGAAATTCAAATGAGTTGATTGTGCCACTTGTTAGCAGCTCAGCTCACAAGTATACAAGGGAGTGGGGGGAGGCTGCAGTTCTTCTGTGGGTTTCAAGGCTCCATGCTATTCTTGTCCCCATGCTGCCAGGCAATATCGAGTGGGATGTATGGAAATGATCTGTGGGATGAAAGAAGAAAGGGTGGGGAGCTCTCTCCAGCAGTAGCTTTTTTCAAAGAAAAAGGCAAAGGAATCATATGCTCAGCAGCTTGCCACACGGAGTAGCCCAAATTTTACTAAGCAAACTCAGGTTTGGAAGCATACTATCCCATCTGAAGTAGAGAAGAGGAATGTGAGGCCATATTTAGAGCAATTATAATGCAAAGGATGCACTGATTGTCATAGCAGCGAAAAAGAAAATGATGAGGAGATCTCCTTAAAAGACAGTGCCAAGGACAGCCAAAGCAGAAGGAAGCAGGATCTGTACTGAAACACCAAAGGATAATGGAAAGCAACAAAAACTGCATTAAGACCTTCAAGTCCATTGTCAGCAACATGGGTGAATGGCGGGGAGAGGACAGATCCCTGGGCTAGGCAGAATTTCCTTCTTCACTCTGAGTTTATGAGATAGGGAGGAGTTGGACTATAGCTACCAGTCTCCTAATCTGCTCTATTTGTGGCAGACACTGTGAGGCACCACCCAGTGACCCCTGCATTGAAGGGCTTGACTTAGCTGCTGGAAGTGCTGGTAGCAGAGAGCTTTCAGGTTTCAGCCCCTTTGGGGATTGCCTGTGGGGACTGCCACTTTGTTTTTAGAAATAGCCCTCATCCCATGACTGATCAGTGGGGGAGGAAAAAGCTCTGGCTATGGCAACCCAATTTGGGGCACATCTGGAGGGTCATTCTAGATCCTGAGCTACCTGTGGGGTAGGCCAAGGCTCTTGCTGGGTCTCTCTCTCTCTAGTCCTTCCCTCCTATCCACAAACATTAAAACCAAGAGTACTCAATAAACCTTTTGCAGGTCAAATCAGAGTGTTCTGCCCTGGTGTCTCAACTTGCAATAGTTTGTGGTCACAACTTTTTTTGCTCACTCTGTTTGGGACATACAAGCTATTATTTTATTTTTCTCTAAGATGAAGATTTACTTTTGCATGTGAGGTTGGTGCACACCTTAAGAAGAGAGGCTAAGTAATGCATCAGAGAAGAAATGCAAATCCAGGAGGTGGAAAACGCAGGAGAGAAAAAGGGCATGCATGATCCAAATGGAAACTGAATAAAAATACTAGGTTTTAAATTAAATATTAAAAGAAGCAGTGTTGAAGTTATCATAAGGAGCCGATCACTAAGATGTAATGACTCCATATTTCTAAAATATTTATGGCACCCAAATTAGTTCCACAAGTGGAAAAGAAGAAAACATCATGGCACTGGAAAAGAGGAGTAAAGGAAATAGACAAGGAGTTTACTTGGACAATGTAAGGGATATAATCTGGAAATATACCATACCAGGACTGGGTCTATTAATGAGCAACTTTTGGCTAAACCTAAGAACATGGTGTTTTCTATCTGGGGGAACTGTTGGTAATAAAAACATAGAGAATGTGTGTCATCAGATAAAAGGCACAGCAAGACTGGACTAAGTTACTGACAGAGCATATCTGCACAGAGTCCATTACAGAATCACCGAATGGCATTAGACAGATGCAGCATTTAGACCCCAGGTCTGAGAGGAATAAACTAGGAAAGTACTCAGTGAATGAAGATGCATGAAGCCAAGATCTTTTTGAATTACAGGGAATTTCCATCAATTGAAGTGACTTAGAGAATTAAGGAATAGCCATAAAATAGAACAGCACAAAGATGGTGTGATATATATGTACATATATATCCATCACCATACTGACCTTGCCCTGGCTCTTTCAAAAAGGAAATAACACCACCTTACGTGTGAATAGTGTCATAGGGTCGTAGGGTTTATCATGCATGTTTCCAGGGGTAGAATTGTCATTACAGTGCTTTACAAAATTTTCAGCGTCATTTGTTATGGAAAACAGAGGGCTGCCCTTCCCCACTGTTATGATTTGGATCTACAGTGTCCCCCAAAGGCTCATGGGCTCATGTCCCTGGTGCAGCAATATCCAGAGGTGGGGTTTTGTATAGTGACTGGACCATGAGAGCTCTGCCCTCACTAATGGATGAATCCATAGCATTATTGGGAGGTGGAAACGGCGGAATTTGTGGCCTAGCTGAAGGGAGCAGGTGGTGTACCCTGGAAGGGTTTATCTCATCCCTGGTCTCTTCTTCTTTCTCTCTCTCTTCTTCCTGCCCTCCATGAAATGAGCTGCTTTTCAGCCCTTCTGCCATGACATTCACCTTCCTTCAGGGCCAAAGGACTAGAACCAGCTGACCATGGACTTACCATCTGAAACTGAGAGCCAAAATAATCTTTTCTCCTCTAAGTTGATTCTCCCCATATTTTGTACCAGTGACAAAAACCAAACACACCTACTCTCTTTGAAATTAGATGTGGCTTCATCATCACTTTGGCTAATGAATTCTGAGCAGAACTTAAGTGAGTTTTAAGCCTCCCTTTAGACTTACCCCCTCCTCTCAGTTACTTCCTGGGTCAATGAGTAACTAGGAAAAGCAGATTCCATCACTGACCCATGCTGCACACAGTACATGAATGAGATATAAACTTTTGTCCTTTAAGACCTCTGAGATTTGGGGCTTATTTGTTATTACTGCAATATGAGCCCATCCTCACTGTTACAGCTTGAGAGTCTTCCACAGGTTAAAGAAAAGAAGATTCAGAAAAATGTAAGGCCTTTTCTATGGTACATCTGACTACTGTAAATGTTCTAATATGTGTGGAAATAGAGTAACAAAGAGGCTCTCCTGGTGAACTTGGGGTCTGAATGCCACATAAATAATGAGCTCATTATTAACTTGTTAAATGTTTGCAGAAAGTCGGTGCTATGGTTTAAATGTCTATAGCCTCCAAAACCTATGCTGAAATTTAATTGCCATTGTAACAGTGTTGTTATGATGAACCTGTGAGATGTGATTAGGCCACAGGGCTTGGCCCTCACGGGTAAAATTGATGTCATTTAAAAGGAAGACTGTGGTCCCCTTTTATCTCTTTGCCCTTCTGCCTTCCACCATCTGATGATGTATCTGGAAGACTATCTCTAGAGACCAGCACCTTGATTTTGGATTTCTCAGGCCCCAGGATTATGTGCAATAAATTTCTGTTTGTTATAAATTGCCCAGGTATTCTGATATAACAGCACAAAATGAAATACTAAGTCCATTTACTAAGATAGTTTACAAGTGGGCTAAAATAATGGACCAGAATTGTCAGACAAGAGATAGAAAAAAGTAAGCATCACAGGTAGCAGATACCACTGTCAAAGTCAGGATCTGTCAAGATTTTCAGACTAACCTGCCTAATTCTTAATGCTTCTTCATCCTTTAAATGCCACATAGATCAAGACTGACCTGATTTCATGGGAACCAGTGGGACTGACCAGTTCCATATGATCTGTTTTCACCTTTGGATCAACAGACACCATCACAAAATGCAAAATCTTTACAGAGAGGGGTAGACTGTTCTAAGCTTTGTTTTTCAAAAGGGGAAAACGGGGAGCTTTCAAGAAATTGTTTAGATGAAAAATTGTTCATCTAAATTGTTATTTAGATGGTAACTTGAGTCAATCGTCTAAATTGGCTGATTCACTAGCAGAAATGGGACAAATCCACAGTAGACGACTGACAGAAGGATCCCATGAAAATCTTAACAAGCCCTATGGTCTCAGGATCAGACTCTATCAGACACCAAGATGCTCAGGAGCAAAGCTCATAGAGCTGGCACCAAGATTTGTCTAGCAAAGTGCTGTAAAGTGAGAGCACAGGTTTATTCCTGAGAAGTTCTGCAGATATCACAGTAGAAGTGGGCAGCCCAGTTCTGCATAAACAAGCAAGGCTGGGAGAAATGGAAATCTGGAGGTCCACCACCATAGCCAGCCAGGATAGAGAGGTGAAGCAGTCCTGCTTTGAGTAAGTACCATTTTAGGAATGGAGTCTGGAATTGATTTCATTGCTCCAATAGGTTGTACCCTGAGTCCACCCAGCCACAATGCTTCCATTTCTGTACTGCACCAGGACTTTGAAAATAGCTTTCATTTCTGATGCACTCACTATCCCTTACAGATGAACCTCTGATCCCCTTTTTCATTTCCATAGACCTTTCTGGGGCTTCTGCTTGACTTAAACTGATGGGCCCCCAGGAACTATCCTGTACCAGCTGAACGTCAAATCTCGCTTTGGCAACATCTGGAGATTCCAGTTCCTGCTGCTACAGTGTTCCCTACAGATCAGACAAAAGTGGTGTTAAAATGGCATCCTGTAGAGAGCCATTGTTTACCATGTCTACTATGTCTCCCATATAGCCTCTGATCTCCCTTTCCCTGGTCCTGTCCTTTCTGAACCTCTACTGTTAAATGGTGTCCTGGAAGTCCCAGCATGTACTGCCACTAAACATGGCTAGAATACAAAGGACCTCAGAGTTGAGCTGCCTGGGTGGAACTGGTATAAAAATGGAGATGGGATTGTTTTTGTCTGTTATTCTCACATGCTGTAGAATGCCCAAGTAGAGAAACACAGTGTAAATTAGGAAATCTCAGATCTTGCATTGTTTTGAGCAAACACAAGGGAAGAGTGAAACAGGAACTAGAAAGCTAATTGGAGCAGAGGGAAGAAAAACAGCAATCTTTTGACACTTAATGTGCTGGGGCTGAACTTCCACATACACAGTGGGAAAGGGTAGAGGGATCCTGCTGGGGCGATGCCACCCACTGTGTGAGCAGACCTTGAAGCTGTGGGGAGGTCTGGTGGGCTTCAAAGTGAACAATAGCCACCTCTAAAGGGAGCTTGTGGTTTGGGGCTAGGGACTATCTTCCTTGTGGCACTTGGCCAGGAAACATATTATATGGTCTCAATGACAGGACTTCCTGGAGGAAAAGAAAGAGCTTTTCCCACCAGGAACAAAAGCAAAAGGGAAGGTGGTTTCTCAGTAAACCAGGCCACTTGACAAAAAGCAACCAAAGAAGTTTTCTTGTGCAGGTGACAACATGTGTGTGCCCGGGAGTGGGGGTGGTGGAGGGGAGAGGAAGCAAAGGGGAAAGAGGGTAAATGGAGAGTTTGCTGGGGAGATGGTGGCAATAATGACATGCAAGCTACATATGGAGAAGCTCTCAATCCTGGGTTCTGTGTAAGGAGAGCAAAAGGAAAATGAAATGCCAGAGTTGCACTAGAGGAGGGGTTGGCTTCAAAGCTACTGCCAAGTCCTGTCTGAGAAGGGATTAGGGGTCAACTGTTTAACTTGGCAACAGTGTAAAATGGGTCCAGTTAACTACCAAATCTGGTAAACACATTGCATATCCTGACTTAGTAAATGAATTATTTTGTTTAAACATTGAATTCAAGAGCCTTTACTTATTTCAGAAATGCTTGTGTTTATATCCAAGGTCCATCAACAGCTGGTGGCTCCTCCCGCACAGTGATGGACTTTAATGATGATGTAGTGATGAGAACAACGATTGTGATGGGAGTGGCTGACACTTACTTAGCCCTTACTTTGAACACGGTGCTGTAAACACAGCTCATCCTCCATTGTACTTTCAGAGCTACCCTGAAAACTATCAACCGTTGACATCCCCTTTCACAGATGAGAAAATCAAGGTTCAGAGAAGCTTGCTTAAATTAGTTGGAAAAACTTAGATTTTGATCTAGGTTTGCCAACACCAGAGACTGAGCTCCTAAGTATTAACGACAAATGTTTCCTGCTGAGAAGAAATTGTGGGGTTTATGTCTATTCCGCTTCATCATACTGCAAGGAAGAGGGATTTCGTATGTACTAATATGTTTAATAAGTAAATTTAATTTAACCTTAGTTTTCTAATCAATTTCTCTGTTACAACTACAAGTTTTCCCCCACATAATCTATACCCACAATTATGTTTGTTAATACAGTTTATAGTGTGATTGAAAGAGACTGACATGATGCTAACTATGTTTAAACGTACAAGAAAATGTCAATGAAAGCAGAAACTGTAATACTCCTCTTAGCAAATAGCAATGACATTCATTCACTAATAAAACATTTATTTGGAACCTACTATATGCCAGGTACTGAATAAGGAGTGGTGGATGCAGAAATAAATGCAACAGAGAGCCCCTGCCTTCATAACAGAGACTAGACATCAGATAGGAAGGTGGCCCCCACCTGCTCATGTGACAGGGAATTCCTGTTTCTAAATATTAGCAACAATAAATAAGTGAATGAATAAATAAATAAATATTAGTGACAATAAAAGAGAAGGCTTGAGGCTCACTGACCAGCAGTCTTAGTTCTGCAGTATGATGATGGGCAGATGACCCAACTGCTCTGGGCTTCTGTGAACTCATCTATGGAATGAAAGCAAGACCATGTGCTCTTTCCTGTGTCTTCTATAGTCTTCACCTGCTATTTATAAGTCAAACACAGAGAGAAGCTACTTTCTTGTTCTGTGAAAAGATGGCACAGGATACCTAATGCTATCTGACACAGTTCTTAATTTATACTGGAAAAGACTTCCCACCATTCCATCCCGGTGGGTACTCTGCAATTTTGAGCTGTTTAAGAAATTCGCCAACCCTGTTACTAGCACTGGTGATAATACATCACCAGACTGTCAAACGGATTGTCTTTTTTTCCACTCTTGGTAGAAACAGAGTGAAAGGATAATAAATAACTCCTTATGAATTGACATCAAAATCCATCAAGGAGCTATCCGAATAAAAAAGCTCTTAGGTCATTTGACTCTTTAGTAAAGACGACTCAGGAACTGAGACTATGTAACTTTAAGAGGTCGTTGGAGGAACCAGGACAAGTGTTTTCTTTTCCTCTTGGAATGTAAAATAAAACCTGGAAAAGGCGGGTTTTTGTTTTTTAAAATGAATTCAGTCAAAAAATGCAAATCCCCAGAATTCCAAGTAGTCTGAGTTTTGCTGTTTTATAGCTTCTGTGACCTTCAGTAACTGTTAAAATCCTAACAGCGTGAAATGCATGCTTAGGAGAGCTAACTCGGGGTGAATCCTTCTTAGCTGCCCTGGGGACAGGTGATTCATGCTACACTCTCCCCTCAGCCAGGCTTTCCTTTCACTGACTCATACTCACCTGAGACCCAAAGATGAGGGGGGGAGGTGAGGGG
>NW_026000241.1:25127159-25180900 GCF_001458135.2 Marmota marmota marmota
CTGGGAAGTGCTCTGTGCATGGGGTGGGCTGTGTTGCTCCTCTCCTCCCCTGGCCTGAGGACCAGCAGCATCAGCTTCTCTTCAGTGACTCTTAGAAGTGCAGAATCTCAGGCTCCAGCCCAGCCCTACTGCACTGATTCACATCTTCCTTTGCAGATTGAAGTAAAAATGCAAATGAGCTCTACAGAGGATGGGGTGGTGGCTGATGGACAAACTGAAGCTTAGAGATTCCACAGTCTCCTTCATGTTTGCTTTCCCCACCTCAACCCCTTGCTCCTTCATTCATTTGCTCAAGTGACAGATATCTTCTTCTGAGCCTTCTGTGTGCTAGGTACTATTCCCCACATAGCAGTGATCACGACAGTGTGGGTCCCTGCCCTCATAAAGCTTTATATTCTGGTGGAAGAGGGAAGAGGAGACAGGATACAAACACATAAATCAATAAATATCAGAACACAACAACTGCAAAGTAGAATAGTGGAGAAGATGGAGCATGTGGTGGTGTGAGGATGGTGGTATTTCAGATAAAAGGGTTACTAGGAGCATCTCTGAAGTGGTAATGTGAGCAGAGAAGTGAGAAAAGTGAGCACACAGTCTATGAAGACAGGGAGGGGAACAGAAGGAACAGCATGTGCCAAGACCCTGAGGACCCTTCACTTTTTTGAAGAAGAGACAAAAGTCTATTGGGACTGAAGCACAGTGGGCAGGCACACCGTGGGAAAGACAGGTGTGGAGAGAGATCAGCAGTGGCTAAGTCACGGAGATCCTCAAAGACCATGAGAGAGGGTTGAGATTTTATTCTAAACATGATGAGAAACCACTGGGTTTTGGTCAGAGAAGTGAAATGAAATTGATATACATGCTGAAAAGACCACTCTGGTTGCCATCTCCTTTCCTAAAGAAGCTCCTACAGTGACAGAATGTCCTACCTTGAGGATTTTGTACCTCCCTGTTCAAACATTTGGATAACTGAATAAATAACCAAATGAACGAGTGAATGAATGGTTCTAGTTGCCCAGGTGACAGCTACCCAATGCCAATAATACTATGCTACATTCATTGAGCAAGTTTGTCATCAAATGTGTTTGGATTTGTTTTAGTAATAGCAGGCTTGTTGTCAAACAGAGTCCACCCAAATATTATAGGAAGACCTGATCTCCTTAGAGTAATTCCAGTTTTCACTTTCTTTTTTTTCCCAATAAGAAACAACAGGAAAGGAACATATTTTTCTCATGGGGAAAAACTCATAACTCTTCCTCACAGAGAGCCTTTATTTCCTGCTTCCTCTCAAAGGCTTTGTAATAACCTTCAACAGAATATGAATTGGGTATTGGATATCCTCCTAACTCATTTTTATGTCTGGTCCTATGCATCTACGATTTTATGTCCCCCAATTGTGATGATTTTCTAATCCTTCTTCCAGGGAAATCTTCAAATGCCAATATCATGTTTCTCATATGACTTCAATAGTCCCTGGCTCTGGGTGTGGACACTCCCCAGGGTGCAAAATCTGATTCCTCTGGCATGGACAAGGACCAAGAACTTTACTACCTCTGCCAGATGTTTACAAGTTTCACCAAGAAGGCTCTTAGATTTTTTATATATACCTAAAATGACTTAAAAATCCCAATGTGGCTACTTGCCATATTGGCAGCTCAACTTTGGCTATTAATATGTTACATGCACACAATATGCTTCTTTGGAATTTTGACATTATCATCCTCATATGCCCTAAATATCCTTCAAGTGTCTATTGCATTGGCACCAGGGTGTTCCCAGTATCCCCCAACAACTGGCCCACTGGCCACTCTACTTTGACTCATATAGCCCACGTCTTCCTCACATATACCCTGCCACCCTTCCAGACTGGGCCAGGACTAGGCTGGAAGACCTCGTCCCTGGCAGCTGGGTTAGCTGCCAAAATGCTGCTTCACAAAATGCCTGCTTCACAAAATGCCTCTTGTCCCGCCTTGTGACCACTGCCCATCGCTGGCCGGACCTCCCTCAGATTCCCACTTATGGGGAAGTTTATGGGAAGAGCACTGTGCATCACATAGCACCAGAAGTTACGTGTATTCAATGTTACTCCTCATTTCCACTCCCTGGAGGAAAACATGGCTTCCTTGATGATTAGTGTATTTTTTAACATAAAATATGACTTGCACAGTACTTCATACATATTATTATTTTTTTTTTTTGGATTACTTAATGTCCTGGTGATGAAGGAGGAACATTATTTCCATTTTGCAGACGAGGACATTGATGACTTGCCTTTACATCTAGTGAATGATGAAGCCAGAATGAGAACGCATGCTTTCTCTAGGCTGATATCTACCCTCAGACTAGCGCTGTTCCAGTTTGACAGTGACACATCACCCGACTCCTGCTTTACATTGTGATTTTGAAGCACAAACACCTCCATCTTTTACATCCACCCACGGTGTATCTGCAATGAAGCTTGGACTTCCATTTTCCAAACCATGCTGGGCAGACACACAAAGTTTAGAGATGAAATAAACCAAGAGCTGATCTAGGGCTGCCACCTTATATTTGCTAACTATTTCCATTATCTCATAAGAGCAGTGACTTGTTTCACCACTAATAATAGGAAAGGACACATCTTAAAATAGCCGCTAGTTTTCCCTCAAGAAACAAACATTAAAACATTTTATATCATCTTCTCTTAGAAATATAAAATCCCAAAATATGTTCTATTAACTATGATTTTTATGTGATTATTTGGCACAAGTGTGTTATCTTGTCATCTGTGTGTATATCTATGTTGCATATATTCAACTACATACACACACACACATATTCAACAATGCAAGAAAAAACAAATATTCCAATTAATTTTTTTTTTAACAATACCATTGTCAAACATCCAGTTTCACACACTGTTTGGAAAAAATGGAAACAACACATGCTGGGGCTTCTTCACACAGCTTGGAATATTCTGAGCAAACTGAAAGAAGTTGAGAATTAATTGTTTCCATGCCACCAGCCTCTTTTCCCACCCTCTCTTTCTCTGGAGCGTCAGGAAGACAGTGGGTAGTTGGCAGATTGAGTGTCTGCCTGAAGGTAGCAAGCCTTGCAGGAAGGGGGATGTGGCTCCTAGAGCTACTGCTAAGACCCAAGGCTGATGGCATGGGACTGACTCATCCTTCTAGTTGGAAGTTATCTGATCAAGGTATCTCAGACACTGACTGTCATGCAGACCTGATTTTAAGAAATCACTGGCTTTGTGCACATGGTATCCATTTTATTTTAGGAAAGAGACAAAATCTTCTACAACTGACACCTGCTTATCTGTATAGGTATCTACTTACTGTGCTGTAGAAGTCAGGTGGTAAGAATCACCCAGGGAAGACAGTGTTAAGGTACACAGAAAACAAAGGCCAAAGACTAGGAAATCTTGGGAGAAGGATTCTTTGTCCTTTCTGCTTGTGCTGTCTACCTCCTGCTGTTTCCAATCATTTCAAGTCAAGTCACAGAACATCAGCAAAATAGTCTAATGTAAAAAAAAAAAAAAAAACCACTTTGAATTCATTTTTTTACTCATGTGTAGAACCTGCTATTTGAGAAATATTCAGGAGAGACATCACCTTGACACCCAGGTGTTTGGCTGGGTGACTCTTCACTGAGAAAGAAAAGATGGTAGAAGGAGTAGGTTGTGGGTTGGAACAGGTAAGGAAAGGGCAAGGCCAAGTTCATTTTTTATATGCTCAGATTTAGTTACTTGTAGAATTTCCAGGTTGTGATGTTTAATAGGTATTTACAAATCCATTTAGTCATCTAAAAACATTTATTATTTTATATTTACTGAATGTCAAGCCCTCTGCTAGGTGCTAAGGCTAAAAAAATAACATGGGCCCTGCTTCCAGGAAGAACTTAAGATTTTTTACAGTAACAATTTGAAGGGGAACTAATAGAATGTTTTTATTCTTTGAGAAAAGTTGTTTTGAAATGTATAATCCATTTGGAAATTTTAAAGAACATCTTTCATTTTTATAAGAAAACAAGATTAGAAGCCAAGTACTAAGTTATTTGCATAATGCCAATATTTTGCTTTATTTTGATCTGGCTAAATTAGCAAAGCTAACGTTTTATTTTAGTTCATTTAATTTCATTTTAATGCTTTTCACATGCATAAGTACATGTTTTGCTTTTGTCCTATGACAGCATGACCAAAAATATTTGCCGAATATTATAATTAACCTGTTGAATTGGAGATTGCATGACCTCCCACAGACTTCACAAGGCTCTTCTCCACGAATTAGCTCTGGAAGGTGATGCAAGTCATCTCCACTTTTCTGATTGTGCTGCATGATTAATCCAAAACTAACCTCACACCACTCTCCTGTAAAATGCAGAGAATGCTTGGTTTAAATGACTTCTGTTAGATCATGGGATTGACTTAGTTCCAATCTCACCATCACCAGACCTATTTGTCTCCATGGTATTTATTTATTATTTGTTATTTTCATTCTACGCTAGGTCAGGGGATGAGATTGGGCCTCCCGGAGCCTGCTTAGCTTTCTAGTGTAGTCCGCACCTCAGGGACCAACTTCAGGAACACTAAACTCAAGACTAAAGTGGAAAGGGTGAGTATCTCTCACCAATTCCTGTGGCTACCCTGGTAAGTGCTCCTAGAAGCTGGCTGATTTCATTCAGACCTCTGAATGGAGGGGTGGAGGTCATTTGAGGTGGCAGCTGGACCTCCCAGGGATCTTATAGGAGAATGAAGGGTAGCCAAGCAGACCTGTACCAGAAAGCAAGACTGAAGTCGCCATTTCTACTCCATCCTATGCCAGGGGACTGGACCATTGGAATATTCTCTTCAATTTTATAGACTGAAAATGGGTGTGGGACAGGCAAGCCCTCACTGTAGGTATTTGTGTCTACCCTATCTGATTGCAATGTCCTACTTGTAAATCTGTTCCTTAACCTCTCCCAAGCAGCAGAGAAAACCTATTAGAAATAAGTTCTCATTGCTCTGTGACTCACCTCTGATGCCATTTTTTCTTCCTATCTACACATCTCCCATATCTTCCTTCTTCAGTCATTGGGTTTTCATCTCACATAAAATATCTCTTTTTAAGGTGAAGCACTATGATCAGTGGAGCTTGAACTGAAAAACTTAGGATATGAAAAATAAAGTCTGCATAGGCTCAGTTTGGATATTACATGCTCTCTTTCTAAAAGAACATGATTCGTAGAAGAAAATAAAAGCAATCTATGGACACTTTGATTTTTCTTGATTTGACAGTTGTGCAAAAAAAAAAAAAAGTGATTGCTTTCTACTGCTGCAGACCTTTGTTTGGATTACTCAAGAGCAATCACTAAGATTCATTTCATATGGCCATACTGGCATTTGCCAAGGCTATCATTTGAATCCCCAGATGCTACTGAATGGACTAGTGAACAATGGTTGTTAGAGTCTGTAAACAAGTCTGGATGGTGCCTGGCAAAATGCCAGAGGGAGTGGTTTGTGAAGTAACGCCAGCGAGCCATTAAGTGTGGAGATTCCTTATTGGTTGACTGATGTATCTAGTTTATGCTAATTAGATAAGCTGTGTGGAATGTATAAATACTGCTCCTGTCCTGCATTAAACGGCTCCTACTCCTGCTGTATCAACGTACACAAGTTGTTCGTCACCCCCAGGTTATTTTGCTGCAGCCGGACTGCGGCAAATGGTTAAACTAGCTGGCCACCCAGCCTCCTCATCTCATGTGAGGCCTTGCTGATCTCAAACGGTCATTTTGTACAGCCGCTCCAGCAGAGTGCTAAAAATATTGCTACTCTCCAAAATGTGGTGCCCACAAAAAAGCATGCTACAGAAATATTTCAGAATAAAGATGTTCCAGAAAGATGTGAATACAGTCTATTAGAAATGTCTTCAAGGGGAAAAGAAACAATAGTGAATTTAAAAATCTTGAGCAGTTACTTAGCTATTCTAATTTAGCAGTAGATTTGGGCCTTAGGTTAAAGTTGTTGATGAACAATAGATAATAAATTTGGGATTTTACGTTTAATAATAGAAATGGTAGTATCCTTAGGCTGAATAAGAGCAGAAACTGAGTATGAACTTCTGGGAGGTGTAGTATGCACCTAATAATCTTCCTCAAAAGGCAGGTTCTTTTCCCAGTGTTATCACCCAAGTGAAAAGTCTACTTTTCTTGATTCACTAAAATTAACTTGAAATTATTGGAGGAAATGTCCATATCTTGTATCATAACCAGCTCTTATCAAATAATTAAGAACTGAACTAACAACTCAGATGAAAATAATAACAAATCAGGCTGGAAAGAGTGGTGGCCTATTGTAAGCCATTTATCTCCACTTCTCCTACCCCCACCCCCAAATCTATGAGTTCTAGAATATTACATAATTAAATGCTGGATTTCTCTTCTTGATGTCTTCTGTTTTGCCTTTTGAAAAATCAAAATTATCTTTTAAATGCATTTCATCTCCCCCCCCCAAAAGGACTCAATTTTAATCTTAAGAATTACATTTTAAAAGACCAATATTGCCTTAGGATACACACCCACCCACATACAAACATGTATGTATATATGAAGTCAATATTTATAATATGTAATAGGTATATATAGACATATTTATATGTACATATTTGATATTTATATATTCAATATTTTTCCTTTTAATTGAAACATGAAGAATGACTGAATTGCTTAACCCAAAGCAGGTGTTTTGGAGGACGAATGCCTACTACTGTTTCAAGTCTGTTTCCACTGGTTGAGGCCTGAGCTGGGGGTGAAAAGGAGGTGCACAGAATATCATGGTGTTTGAAATGTGGAAATGTGTTTAAAATGAGTTTAGCAATGAGTCCTTGTTACTTCGTATGTTTTCAATTTTCTATCAGCTTCATAGATACTGTGTTTAAAATCTGTAACATTTTAATTCTTGTCCTTTCTGGGAGTTTTCTATCAAGGAAGGCCATCAACATCAAATCTGCAAACATAAAAGGAAGTACTCTAGCAGAGAAATCTGAAGGCCTTGAGTGTTGGTCTGGTTAAAATAATTGGCCTCATATTCTGAGCATGTTTCATGTACTGAGCTTCAATATCATCTGCAAAATGAAGCTAATCTTGATCACTCTCTCTATAAAATTATTTTTGTAAGATACCTAAGAAGATGACGGTGCCTACCTCTCCCAATGCTGAGCACAGTGTCATGCCACTGGTATAACATGCAGTGAACTTACTTTGAATGACAAGGAGAGAAATGAATTACAGTAGATGGGGTAGAGAGAGAAGATGGGAGGGGAGGGGAGGGGGTATAGTAGAGGATAGGAAAGGTAGCAGAATACAACAGTTACTAATAGGGCATTATGTAAAAATGTGGATGTGTAACCGATGTGATTCTGCAATCTGTATTTGGGGTAAAATTGGGAGTTCATAACCAACTTGAATCTAATGTATGAAATATGATATGTCAAGAGCTTTGTAATGTTTTGAACAACCAATAAAAAAAAAGAACTAAAACATCAAAATTCTTCTTGATTTCTTTATATGTAATAATAAAGCCCTTAATGGTTCTCGGATTTTTACTAGGTGCCCAATACTCCATGAAATTTCTATGTAGAGTATTGCTTTTCATTCTCCTAACTTGCTAGTGGCATAATTATGATTATCTTTGCATTGTGCTTGGGGCAATTGAGACACATGGAAGTCAAGTAACTTGCTCAAGGTCACACAGTTCTTAGAACTGGAGATTCCTATCTGGACTCACCATTGTTCTCTATAATGAAGGAAGAAATGACTTTTGCCTTCGGCTTGTTAATAAAACCTTTGATACAGTAATAATTCTTGACATTTTTTTTTAGCACATGAAGTCTTTCATGGGATTCCCAAACAACCTGGGCAGATAATTTGCTGTACTTTGTAGATTTTTAAAAACCCAAGGGAGGAAGAAGAAGAAGAAGAAGAAGAAGAAGAAGAAGAAGAAGAAGAAAAGAAGAAGAAGAAGAAGAAGAAGAAGAAGACGAAGAAGAAGAAGAAGAAAAGAAGAAGAAGAAAAGAAGAAGAAGAAGAAGAAGAAGAAGAAGAAGAAGAAGAAGAAGAAGAAGAAGAAGAAGAAGAAGAAGGAAGAAAGAATTTTCCCAGGGATGCAAGTGGCAGAGTGGATATGATCTCGAGTCTAGAATCATACTGCAATGAAGGTTGTACTGTATCACTAACCCAGCAAACAGTAGGGGAGGAGGAAGGGGTCAGCACTGAAAACCAAACCTCTCAGTCATTCTGGGAAACACACCACTAAGTGTGCCCCTGTTCTAGGAGACTGCTTCTCTTTGTAACTGAGCATCCACCAGGAGATGTACCTTTCCTAAATCACCCTCTCATCTTTTTCTGTGATGAAAAAGTGCAGATTCATTAGCAGCACACGCAGGATAAAAACAAACGGAACAAAGGAGAGAAATGATCAGAATGCGGAGCTTTAACTGATAGTAAACTCAATCAGGACCAGAAAGCATTAGGAGTATCAATTCAAATTACTTAAGAAGAAAAAAGCAAACCAGGACGGAGAGGAGGAAGCACATTTAGTCAGCTCAAGCAAATGTGATTAAGATTGGAAACTGATGAAATGAATGAGGAGGCTTTGATCTTTCACCTGGGGGGCAGTTCCCCCAGCCCCAAGGAAGCAAACCAAAATCAAAACAAACCAAATCAAAATAATCTAAAAGGAAATAATCAGCATGGAAGGGTTATCTGCCAGCACATCCCACTGACAGAAAAATCCAAGAAATCCCTTTCACCAGCAACTGAATGACTGTGAGAAGATTCAGCTTTGGGGAGAGAAAGTAATGAAGTGTGAAATAGTTTTATTTTTTATAACGGCAAATAGGAAATCTGTTTTATTTTCCAAGTTTTTGGTTGACTCTCTTCACAAGGATAGATTTTATATATATATATATNATATATATATATATATATATATATATATATATATATATATATATATATATCAAGCAATTAGTGAATATGGACTCTTGGAGTCCTCAGGTGAAAAGGTAGTCATCATCATCAACTTATTTTACAGACACTCATACATTTTGAGAATGCTTTTCGCTTGAGGAATTGAAATGTCATTTCTTGGATGTAGGGAAGGCAGTTCAGGTTTGTTGATTCAATAAGAAGAAGGACCACCCAACAGTGTCAGCAGTTTGCTTCTCTTTAAGAAAAGGAGCTAAAAAGAAAACTCTAAGGGAAAGGAGGCTCTCAAGTGTGATGCGGAAACAGCAGTGACTCCACAAGTCACGCTCTCATCCCATTTTTCTTTCGCCATCACACAAAGGACCCTTTGGAACATCAGCACATTTGCGCTTAACGTAAAATAGTTGAACTTATGCAAAGTTCATTAACTGAAGAAAAAAAATGGCAGCAAGTGACTCCAAATTCAGTAGGATTTTTGAATGAATTGGCATTCATTGATCCCAAGGAACAGCATCTTCGCACACTTACCCAATGGTTGAACATGGGTGTGATATTAGTTTGTTCAGTCTGTGGATGTGTGATATGCACGTGGATTTGAGGACATTTGTAAGTAATCCATGGCTACTCAGGGTTCTTTAGCTGCCAGATGGAAAACATTGAAACTTTTCTACTAAAGACTACATGGTATAAAATAGACTTTTGGAAGTCCTTTCAGACATTATCCTGCAAAACTTTGCAATCTGTATGCACTGAAAAGGAGTCAGAGGGTCATACAATAAAATGATAACTGTTCATAGCTGCCTATAATAGAGTGATTTATTCACTTTTCTGTGTTTTCCAAATGTTCAACCACATTATTTACTCATTTTGTTGTAAAGACAAACAACAACAAACAAAAGGCTTCGAGGCCACTACGTTAGGAAGACAATAGCAATCCTCTGTAAACTTAAAATATCCCTAATAGCGGATTCCACTTTTCCTGGGGCCCCATTCCTACAGAGTGATACAGGAAATTATGGAACCTAAATGTGCATTCTAGTACCATGGGACTCCATTAAAGCAAAGTTTCTGGTAAATGACATTAAAGTAAATGCCACTTTATAACCCTCCTTGAAGTCTTTCCATGGATCCCTTAGTGAGCTATAGGGCAATTTCATGGCCTCAAAAGATTCCTGACCCTAGAGGGTTACTAACCTCTCTAGCCCCATGCCCAACCACTTGCTTTAGCAAACTCTTCTGGCTCTGTCGTAGTCTTCACGGCCACTGAGTTTTCTACCTCTCAGAAGAGTCTAGTCATTTCTCAGAGCCCACACTGTGGAACAAATGCTTTCCAATTCTCTTAACAGGGCTTATTTATGCTGGGGGAAAACAAAACAAAACAAAAACTTAATGCTCTCTGTATCCCCAACATGGATTCTAAAAAGAGGATGTCCATTTATTTATTTTCAGTATTTAACTGCAACTTAGATATGTTCTCATTGTCTAATAATTTTAAAAATATATGTCTAAAATATTATTTGTGCAAAAATTAAGGTTAGGTCCAAACAATGCTAAGTCAAATAAACATATATAATAGTGCAATGAAATTTTATTTATTTATTTATTTAGTTGCTTTTTTGTGGTGCTGGGGATTGAACACAGAGCCTTGTGTATGTGAGACAAGCACTCTTATATACATATATAACCAGACATTTAGTAGAATACAGAATTAGAACTCACAATAAACTCAGTAATGCCCTATGTCTAGTACATGAGTATCAAGTGGTAGTGAGCCTTAAGAATTCAAGTAGAAGGTAGCATCTTCATTAGATCTCTCAAGGATGAGAGGCCATGTGGTTAGGTATACCAGGGTGAAGGGAGGTGTTTTCTTCAAGTGAACCTTTAATAACAGTGAAAACAATCACAGAGAGAAAATTTAACAGAATTCAAGGAGTTCAAGTATCACTATGGAACAAGTGAATTCTTAGTTTTAACTGTCATCACTGGTGAAAGTGTTTAGTGATCTCTCTCTTTTCAACCCTACTCCGTAACTTTGATGAAGATGCTGTACCTGATGTATTTCTATCAAAGTAGCTATTTCCACTTCACAAAATACCTGACCAGCATTATTCAAAACTTTCAAAATCATAAAAAAAGGAAAGATGGAAAAACTGTCATGGGACCAGAGTAGACAGGATGTGGAGTTGAGAGAGGACCACAGCTAAATGTCATGTGGATCCTGAATTGGATTTTTGAAGAGTCAAACACATTAGGGGGGAAATTGGTCATATCTAAATAATATTGAATGGTCAGCTGATGGGAACATACCCCTGTGCCAGACTGCCTATGATAGGATCAATAGGGGAAAGTGGGTGAGAGTGTTCAGAAACTCTGCTCCATCTTTACAACTGTCCTGCCCATCTTGTTAATTCTAAATGATAAAGTTTATTCTATTGCCAAGTAGTTGGGAGGATATGATAGTTATAGATCTCTGGATTATGGTAGAAATCCAATAAATGGTAACATACTTCCTTCCAAAGACACCCTTAACATCCCACCAACTCCCAGAATTTTCTGTTGGGTAAATTCTCTGCCATGTGCTTATGTCACAGCATGGCTGGAAAACCCACTGTCTTTTAACAGATGTCCATAAATTTGAAGATGGTTATGTTTTCCTCTCCAGTTCTTCTCCACCACCAATAATCTATTTGTTTTCAACTTTTCCTCATGGCTACCCTTCTTTCTTCCTTGAAGAATTTTCTCTCTGTAGTCTTCTTAAATTCAACATATTTGACCAAATTGGGGGCCCAAATCATTCTCATATTCCCACAAAGGCATCTCACAGCAAGTTTCTTCAGGAAAAAAGGCCCTCTTTTTCCCACAGCTCCCTCTCCCTCCTCCTATCCCTTCCCTGTTTTACATAATGTAGGTACTTGGTGTGTTTCTGTTGATATTGAATTAAACAAGGAGTATAGTAAAAGGACTGTTTCATAATTCTTGAATGATTTATCGCCTTTGCAATCATTCCCGCTTGATGTCAGATTTAATTACCATAATAAACTTTCAACTCTCTCGTACTTATTTCAAAGCGCTAAGTTAGACGGATTTTCCAGTGCATGAGCTACTCTGGTGAGCATCAGAGGCCTTGGGGGAGCTCCAGGAACTTTTTGAAACAACCCATATGAATACAGTGAAGGAAATTCTCTTTTGGAAAAGTAAAAGCACACCTAAGGGTTTTCTGGAATCCCCATGATTGCCAAAAATTTCTTCCCTTATTTGCAAAGAATACCTTGAATAACCACAAAATAAATCTTCATTCCAGGTCCTTTTTCCACTCATTTGGCTGATTTTAGTACCTGGCAATTTATTCCTTGTAGTATATTTCTAAGATGCATTGCCTCAGTTCTCTCTTCTCTACTTGTCAATACTGAAATCTGCTCCTTCCTGCTAAGATAACAGCATTCTGAAGTTTGTTTTGGCAGATTTTAATAAAAGAGAACACATAAAGAAGTCAGCTGGGGAGAAAAACATATCCACAAGACAAAGCAGGGGTGCCTGCAGGAAATATTTTTATCAAAATGGAATGAGGAAGATGCGAAGAGAACAAAGATGACAGGAAGAAATAGTTGAGTGCACATGATTTTCAATCTCCACAAAGTGAAGTTTGATTAAGAAGTTAAATCTGGAGATAATCTCATCCTTCCCATTGGAAGGTGGTTAGATTAGAAATGGGACCAGCAGATGCTGTTCATGCTCTACTTACACCCTTTGGGTTGGTCCCTCAATGATTTCCAAATCTACCAGTCTGGTTAAGTTTTCACTCCCAGTGGTTGGCACCCATGTCTTCATTGAAGTATGGCCCTTGGGCAGCCATAAAATGTTTTGCTTAAATCAATGCTTCTAAAGGTATAAACTGCAGACCAGCAACAGGGGTATTACCCAAGAATTTACTGGAAATGCAAATTTATGGCTCCTACTCCAGAGCTATTGGATCCTAAACTTTAGGAATGGGGCTGAACAATCTGCATTTTATTAAGTTCTGTAGGTGATTCTGGCATGTGCTTACTTTTGAGACCTGTGGTCCTTCTGACCTGTTTCCATATCCACATGGAAAGTCAAGTGACTGAGAGTTTATATTTTGGAGGGAAGGCAACCAGCCCTTAGCCAATGTTGATGGATTTGAAAATCTCAATACCCCAGCTACTTATCCCTGGTATGACAAATCAGAGGTAGCACCTAAACTGTTTCCACAACTCCCTGCAAAACTGAGCCACAGTTATCCTCTGCGGGACTCTCTTGATGGCATGATTTTGCTTGACCCCACCCCTTCCCTTCCCTTCCCTTCTCTTCCCTGTCTCACTTCCCTAGTCCCCTAGCACTGTTTCATAGAACCACTTCCCAATGAATCAGTTTCTCATGGATCTTCCACTCAGGGTTTACTTCTAGAGACTGAAACCAAAAATGCCTCCTTTGGTAAAAACTTCAACCTTATCGGCCATGACCTGATGACCCAGCATAACATCATCAACAGTTACTAAACTCTAGGTTCAACACTAGACACTGGGAATAACAAGAGAAAAGGGACTTTCTCTGCCCTCAGAGAATGGAGGGCTAGTGGCAGTTGTAGTAGGGTGCAGAAACACGAATAGATACTGAGATTCTGCACAGTGGTAGAAGAGCATCCTCCCCAAAATTCCCAGAAGAGGCAAGAGGTCCAGTTAACTGCTGAGGTATAGGCTAGATTAGTCAGGATGCAAAATGGTAACAAAATAGTCCAGTAAAAACCATGGACCAAACATGGCTGAAAGGAATGAGGAGAATCCTGAGTCAGGTGGTGTTGATAGGGTGTCAATTTAAATTGGAGAGCGAGAGGTGATTAAGTTGAAATGAAAGGGAAGATTCTGAAGCACAAGACGTGTCTGTCCTTCTCTGCAGCATGGGCTTTATGCAGTGGGTAATGGGCATCTGCTGACAAGTTTTAAAGGAGACAGTTACATGTTTGAATGTGCTCTTGGGAAAATCCTCTGGCAACATTATGCTGGGCAATTCTATTGGCAGGGAGAGGAAGTCAAAAGCTATGGTGATAGTCCAAACAAGACATGGCAGGGCTGGGTGCAGTGGCACATGCCTATAATCCTAGAAGCTAGAAAGGCTGAGGCAGAAGAATCACAAGTTCAAAGCCAGCCTGAGAAACTTAGCAAAACCCGAATCAACTCAACCAGATCCTGTCTCTAGATAAAATATGAAAAGGGATGGGGATGTGGCTCAATGGTTAAGCTCCCCTGGGTTCAATCCGTGGTACAAAAAAAAAAAAACAAAGACATGGTAGGGCCTGACCCAGAAGGGAATATGGAACTCAGGAAATAGCTAAGAACTCAAACTGGCAAGACTTTGACTGAACAAATGTAGTATTGAATGACAGAGAGGAACGAGGCAAAGAGAAATCCAGGATTCTGGCTTGAGCTATGCAATTAGCTTCATAATCATTTTCATTTTGCCAATTCAGCGCGAGGATGAAAACAGTCATGCTGAGAATGGCTCCCCTACCTTGGGAAAGCTAGATACAACTAATATTCTAAATCAGCACAGTCAATGGAAAAGCTCGTCAGTGCTGATAGACAGGAGGCAGCTCTGATTAGCACTATTACAGAATTGCCTAATCAACAAAAACACCAGGCACAATTAATACATAGCCCTTTCACCTAAACACAATTTATTCATGATTACTGTAAATGAAAAGTTTATGAGATTTTTTTTTCTAATATTACTTGAGTAATTAATAAAATTCTAAGTTTCAAGAGAATTATAGATATTCAAAAATTTGCTAGATGTGCCAACAGTAAAATGAAGATGTATTTGTGTTGGGGTAGAGGAGTAAAAACTTAAGGTAAGCTTTCAAAAAGGTAAACTTTAAAATGAATCTCAAAAATCTCTACATGGACAGAGCCAACACAATACCACCCCTTGGTTTATAAACATTACCTTTAAATATGCATGTTTCTCAAAGACAGAACTCAGTCAAGCCAAAAGCTGGCTGGCTGTAAGGCAGAAGTCTGTGAAAATAACTTGGAAGAGGTTTGCACGGCTATCACTGTGCCTGGGAGAGCCTCATGCACAACCCAGAAATCCCTTACCTCTTGAAACAGACGCATTGGGAGCAAAAGTGACAGAGTGGCCAAGCCAGCACAGAAACTCAGTTCCATTCTGACCTACTGCTCCATCTCTTGATTCTTAGAGGGATCCCTTGAGTAGCAGAGATGCACACAACCTCATGTTCCTTCTCTGCTTCTGCCCCATTTGACTTCAAGTTCTTGATACCCGAAATAAGAAGCAGCAACAGAGAAACAGGCCCATGTCAGGCTTTCCCAAACGATGAGATGTCAATTGGGTTTATCATCTCTCCATCCACCTGATAAAAGATGTCCTATCTGCTAAAGAAGCAGGTTGGGTCAGTAACAGGCAGAGGCAGTGGTAGGAACCAAAAGATATCCCCAGCTCCAAAGAAGCCATGCTCCTTTCAAGAAAATTACTTCCAAGTTACAAACTCAAATCCTAGTTTGAAGGAGGCAGAGGTGCATGTTCACACCACATGCCTGTCTGTCATCTATCATCTCTATCTATTGGCATGGACTGCAAACAATCAGAACTAACCATGCTATAACTTCAGCAGGGGGGAAGAGTTGGATCATAGAGTTGGAGGGGCTGAGGCTGCTGGGGAAATTAGGAGTAGAAAGAAGTTAAGGGGTGAATTGGGGCCCTTTACGGGGGATAGAGTGGCAAAAAATATTAATCAGTATTATTAAATTTCAAATTCCAACAACTGCATATCAGATGAATGAGTCCAAGCAAACAAGAATATTTTTCTTGTATTGAACTGTACAAATTCCGGTATGAGGAACACAAGAGGGGCTTGGCAGAGAGTCTAAGGAGAGTAAATGAATTTAACTGATGATAATGGTTTAGGGGGGAAAAGATAGAGCCTGCTAGCATTAATAGCTAGAAAAAAATTACTCAATTATCTAACTCAAGAGAAGGATACAGAGGCCTCTCACTAAAAGGTACAAGATTCATATTTTTTTATGGTGAGTTTAATAGGACTAATTTTTTTGGAGGAGATAAGTGAATGCTGGGGAAATATGTCCAGGAAAATGACATTTCTCAGAATAGCTTTAGGATGTTCCAGCCCCAGGAGGCTTCTAGGAGTTTTCTGAGAGATCAGAACCTGCAATTTTGAGAATGCAGTTTCTGTGCAAGTTTTCCAAGTAACTTTTCTTCATTCTAGACCATTCTGGGATTTCCTGAACTTTCAACTTTGAAAGGCAAAGAAATGTGAGAAATGAACTTTGGACATTGAACTTGAGCTAGAGAAATTGTAAGTAAATCAATAAATGCAGTGGGAGAAATCAAAGGCAAGGACATCAACCAAATTCCAACTCTGATGGCTTACATACAGATTTGGCATATGCCAGCATGGGCGTGACCACTGTCGTAAACACTGTAACATTAGTGTGTACAGAGATGTTTGTGGCAACAGTATTTATAACAGCAAAGAACCAGAGAAACATAAATGGTTCATACCACTAAGTGTGTTAGACTAACTACAACATACCCACTGAATGTGCTATTATGCAGCCATTACAGTGATGATGTTTATAAAGGTCTTGTAATAATGCTTGAAAACATTGTTAAATGTAGTGAAAAGGGAAGATATAAAATTATGTCGTACAACATGATCACAACTAATAACAAAACACCCGAAGATGTAACAATCACCAAAATATCAACTAGGCATAAGGAATGATATTTTGAGTGGCATTTCTTCATCCTCTGATTTATTAGCATTTTTTTCAACTTACTTTAAATAAATACATAGAAACACAATAAGCTGAAAATAATAGTGGGCTTAGGATGAAGCGTGGGCACTTACAACATGCAGATTTCTGTAGGTAGTAGCTGTGATCTGAAGAGCAGAATCACTCTAGGTTCATATGGAGAGCCATAAGCTGCATTCCTTTAGGCCTTGTGTATGTGTACACACGTGTGTGTGCAGTGAAGGGATTTTAGTCAATGATACACACATCCCTGGGGTTAGCATTAGTATTAACTGATTTGAATGGATGTTTTTCAAATTGCCAAGTATCCAAGAACAAATATTAGAGTGCTTATGTCACCACATGGATTAATAGTGGCTAAAGGATAAAAATTATCTAAACATTAAGCCTTATATTGTCCATTATTATCATTATTATTATTATTATTATTATTATTAGGGATTGAACTCAGGAACACTCAACCACTCAGCCAAATCCCCAGCTGTATTTTGTATTTCATTTAGAGACAGGGTCTCACTGAGTTTCTTAGCACCTTGCTTTTGCTGAGGCTGGCTTTGAACTCATGATCCTCCTGTCTTGGCCTCCAGAGCCACTGGGATTACAGGCATGCACCACCAGGCTCAGCATCAATACTTATTATTTTTAAAGACATTTACACACTATGTTTGCATAATCTCTACCACAACTCCCTCAGATGGGTACTATTATTATCTTCATTGCAAGGACAAAGAAACAGAGCTGGGCAAAAGAGGTAACTCACTCAAGGTCATGTAGCTGAGAACTGGAAAGGGCAAGATTTGAACTGAGCACTAGGAATTTAAGGTCTGCATCATTGACCACTAGGCCACATTGGCTGCACCTTTTACATCAAAAATATGCACCTAGATACATCAGAAGCTAGTAGTTCACATAGACTACCTTCCTTTGTCAACAGTTGCTCTAGAGCAATACCACAGAAGGCAAGCAATGCTCTAAAAGACACAGACTTTCATTAACTACTGGCCACGTCAAAACCCTAAACGAACATAATTACAGAAGCCACAGTTAAAGCAAATCATGATGGGATTATCTGATGGTTCTCTTCTTATTCAATCAGCTTTAAAATCTTACCTATTCTCTCCCTCTCTCTCTCTCTCTCTCTCTCTCTCTCTCTCTCACACACACACACACACACACACACACAAACACACACACACACAATTTACTCCATCTTGGTTCTCTTTTGAATGTGATATTTTAACAAATCATATCTAACTCTAACATTTACTCTAAAAGATATGTCATGATCTTGGCCTAAAAGGAAATGAATTCTAATCTGGATTCTATTTTATTTCATGTAGCTAGTTATGGTTGAAAATTTTCTTCCTTTTTCTTTTGGGGCTTTCTGATAGAAAAAAAGAATTTTTCTATGCAACTTCACCACATGCATCGGAACCTGAGACAATGCAACACAGCAAAACCTCTGGTCCTTCCTTATCATAAATCCATATTCTCAGGTGCCCTGACCTCTTGGATGGAACGGGGTAATACAATTAGGTGGGGACTGCTATACTATCTCCTATTAAAATTTGAAAGAAGAAAAACATGTGCAGCTGGAAGACTGATACACTAAAAAGTTAGGGCTTTTGCAGAATGACAAATTTGCTGGGATGAGACAAAGCAACAAGAAAAAGCATGGGCTAAATTTGAGTGCAAAATTCTATGGTGAAATTGCTTCCATCACAAAACACCTAAGAGCTAAATACAGGAGGTGTGGGAGAATCATTTCCACCCAGATGGGCTAACACTTCAGAGAAGAATCCATAGGGAATAATCTTTCAATGTATGAATGAATGAAATCTGCGGATGGATCTTTTATTAGTATTTAGCCTCTATAGAGCATTCTATTTTCAGAAAACCTAAACAAAGAAAATCCAAAAATAATCTTTTTGTTTTTAATTTACAGGTCTATGCCAAACTAGTTCTTCCTGAAGAAGTAGCAAAAATACAGAAATAGAGATTAAAGAAACACAAGGCAAAGGACCTCACTAGCAATCAAACACACTGTTTCTGTACTTCCATTTAATCCTTGAGTCTTCTGTACATGGTTTATATAATTTCACATGGGTTATTTTATTTCAATTTCCTAACCATCTTCAGAGGTTGCCAGGGTATTGTTAGGGCCATCTCATAGTTGGTAGAATGACAGAGAAATTAAAGATTTTGGGAGGGGAGAAGAAGAAGGATGTGAACTTAAATCATATGTATGTAAGTATGTGAACTTCCTATGGGAGATCAGGAAAAACATGGCAGTGAGAATAGACTTGGCAGCCAGCGAGCCCAGATTTAAAAATTGAGCTATGTTGATTTGGGCAATGTATTTAACCTTTTTGTTACTCAGTTTCTTTACCTACAAGGTGGAGACAATAATAGTACCAACTTCATAGGATCATTGTGAGGAGTAAAGGAACTGATATTTGCACAAAGCTTGGCAATCAGTAATCACCAGGCACATGGCTGTAATTCTTAATATGCATTCAGATATTCACAGGTTCCACCTCTTCTCTTTAATAGAAGAATATATTTGCAAAGTTATGTTCCCAATAGTTATAGTTTGACATCCTAAATATTAAGGCTTCCAAGGTACAAAATCATTAGCAAGTTGGCATCTGATCCCAACACAGATTCTTAATTGTCTATGAATCCCCAGCCACACCTACCCTTATAGTTAACCATCCCTTTTGTCAGGTAATTTGTTGTAGCTATGCCCACACCACTACTCAGAAGGAATAGGCTATTATTTTCCTTTCACTGTCAGCATAGATGGAATCTTAGATGTGGAGCTGCCTAAATTTTGCAAACTCACACACACACACACACAAAAAAAAAAAACTAAAGGAGGCACTTTGTAAAAGTACTATGGAAAACATAAAAGATCCTACTGTCCCCTTGATTGCAATTTCTTTCTTTATTATCATAAGTGCAACCTGTTTCTTACTCCTTTCATAGAGACCACATCATTTGAAAATGTTTAGTATAAAGAATGAGGCCTTGGTAAGATTGGGGCCTGCTTCATCATCTCTTTCCTCCTCCTCAAAGTGTAGTAGCTGGATGAGCAGCATCCCTTAGAAACTGGAGAGAAATTCCAAATGCCTGATGCCATCCTAGATCTCCTGCATTAGAATTTTATTTTAAGACGATCTTGGGTGATTCCTATGCACATGAAACTTTGAGAAACACAGGGATGACTCTCTGCAGCTATTTTATTGACAAATTCTGTTTCATTGGAAGGGACATGTAAAGAATGATACTCTGCAAGTTGTTTAATGGTGGCAAAGTCAAGATCATCAAATTTGATAGTGTTATGGTTAAGATACGGGATGTCCTCCAAAAGCTCATGTGTGAGATACTGCAAGAAAGTTTAGAGGGTATGAAAGCTTTACCCTAATTAGTGAATCAGGGGATTAACTGGGTGGTAACTGTAGGCAGGTAGGGTGTGGCTGGAGGAGGGAGGATACTGGGGAAGTACATTTGCTCTCACTCTCTCTCTCTCTGATGTCTTGTGCCATGTCCTGCAACTGCTTTCTTCCACCCCAGTCTTCCACCTTGATGCTCTGCCCTCCCCTCCAGCCCAGAACAATAGAGTTGGCCATCTGAGACCTCTGAAACCATGAGTTCCCCAAACAAACTTTTCCTCCTCTAATTATTCTTGTCAGGTTTTTTTGGTCACAGCAGTGAAAAGGCTGAATAAAACAGATAGTAATATGATACAATGCAGCCTCCATTCTGGAGCTAATGGTAGCTGGATTCTTTCTGATTTTCTCTCATCACCCTTGCTATTTACTTATTAAAGCTTACAAAGGCAGATGCGGCCTTACCTGCAGCAACCCAGGAAAATAAAAGAGTGAGTCATCCTCATTCTACTATGAGAAGAACAGTCTATGCCTGCCGATTCATAGCTGGGTGAGCCCAGAAATGAATGAAAAGCCCAGGTTAGGCAATCACCCCTCTGTAAAATTCAACTCAGAAGGCAACCTGGAAGGTAATGAGCACTTTGGCTAGAATTAAGAAGTTTCAAGAGACTCCAACAAGGGTGGGGGGGGAGCAAAGGAAAATAACTTAATGAATCACTTTAATTCAGGAACTGCTAAGGCATGAGAGCTGGCATGACTCTGTTTAAATGACTAACACCATCAATTCAGAATAGTCACTTAGCAAATACAAAAGGTGGAGAGGGATGATCACTTGGGAGAAAACTCACCCCCAAAGAGAGACACAGGAGCTGTTAGAGTTCTGTGGCCCTCCCTGGGGAGTTAGTCACTATTGCAGTGGCAGTCACTTGCACAATTCTGCCATTGGCCAGAAAGAATATTTTAAAGTTGAACTCCATCCAATTATCAACCAGACACAAACCATACACAGTACCCGGTATGCTAGTAATTCAAACATGGAGTTGGCCAGGCTGTTCCCTCCCAGTTTACAGTCGCGATGAGCATTGGGAGTGAGCATTTCCTTTAACAAAATGTACTGTTCTTCCTCCAGGAGAGGATGTTTAAACTGGGAGCAACTATCCAGCAATAGACCCTGAAGCACAAGGTCATCATGGTACTAAAACTACAACCTGAATCTCTCTTTGACCTTTTGTAGTTTTCAAAGATTTTCTACAGGCTACTGTCTTCTTCTATACTTTGGACTCTATTTAAAAAAGAAGAAAGAGAAAGTGAGGTAAGTGCTTTTATTCCTACATTAACAGAAAGCATTTTGCCACGGAGAGAGCTTGAATGAATGAGTGATACTAGCACAGCTATGCAGTGGCAGAAAAAAGAATCTGAACTTTGATTCCATTTGCCACCAAGGTCCTTGTCATTCTCCTATGCTAAGCTCTAAGTTTCTTTGTGAAGAATACCTGCATATCACATTTCATTTCCATTTTGATCTTAAATTTCCCTGCAGGTTAAAAAGCAACAGGGACCACTTTATTCTGAAAATCACCTTGTCAAGTGGATCTAGCAATGGGGTCATCAGGATTGAAAGCCCTGATCTTCAGACTTCTAGTCTTGGGCACTTTCTTCTGCTCCCTTGGTATGAGTGCTCTCTGAAATCCATTTCCTCCTCTTCTTGGCTTGACTATCCATCACAAACTTCCTTGCCATTAGGTGCAGTGAAGTGTCTGAATTCTGGCCAATGCAATGGGAATGCAAGGCATGCAAACCTCTTCCATGGCTCAGACTATAAACTCATCCCATGCATATTCCTCTAAGCTGTTTTGCCTTTTGGCTGACTGAAGAACAGATAACAATGGCAGCCTTAGAAGCCAAGAACTGGAAGATAACTGAGCCACAGTTGGCCTAGTTCTCTGAATGACTAAATGAAGCAAAGTCACCTTCACTTCCCATTTTGTCACCAATCTCAAACTGCCCTGGACATCAAGAAATGACCTCGTGTTATGTTGAGTCATCACATGTCTGGGTTAACTTATCATTAGACTCTCTTAGCCATAACAGACAGCCAGCCCTGCATACCAGCTCATCTGGACCTCAGCAACAGCAGCAACATGCCTCTTGTTCTGCTTTACAGAGACCATCAGTTCCATCCCTGCAGGGATTCTTCAGGGCACTCATAAATCATTAAGCCAAAATCATCTGGGGAAGTGAATAACCAGGCACAGTCATTTGGGGGCAGGGTGAAGAAGAAGATGAGGTCAGGCTTTGCAGTCAAACAAACCTCAATTTGATGTCCAACTGTATGGCCTATTAAATGTGCAAAATATGGCCAGTTTCTTAGCCTCTCTGTGCCTTGGTTTGCTCATCTGTAAAATGGACAGATTGTTGAGTTTAATTTACCTTGAGAGCAAACTCCTGGGATTATCAAACCAACAGGAGCTGCCCTTTCTACAGGAAGAAAAAGAGGGGATGATTAGATCTGAAAGCACCTTCAAAGGTGAGGTACTGTGATTATTATTATTTTTTTTTACTGTTTCTTAGCTACATCCCTTGTAGGCAGTTTAGCGTTCAAGCTGACATGTGGCAGACTTTGGTTGCATTCTCAGGAGCAATGCTGACAAAATGCCCATCACCCTCGGCAGAGCCCCAAAGAGTCCCTGGACAAAAGCTGGGCACATCTGCTTCTGGGCTATCTCATTTCCGTTCTCTCTTCTCCATCCTTAGGGTGACCATCCTGCTTAGTGCTGCTTTGTCAACATCATTTGTGAATCTCCTTTCAACAAAGGGACCAGGCCTCAAACTCAGAATGAGAGCAGGTGAGAGTCTTTAAGAAATCACTTTAGAGTATACATAGAGAAAAACAGGGGGAAAGGAGGAGGGGAGGGTAAGGGAAGTACTGGGAACGAAATCGGAGGAAATTACATTCCATGCTTCTATAATTATGTCAAAATCAGCCCCGGTGTTGTATATAACTATAATGCACTAATAAAAGAAACTGCTTTATTTGTTTTTATGGGATTGGGTTCTAAGGTTAAACTTCTACTGATGAAAAGGTATACTGGATTTCCATTGAGGAATTTATATAAATATGTGATGGGTAGGTAATATAGGTGGGCTGATAGATAATCTGTTACAGATATATTTAAGTTAAAATAAGTAAGTCCATTTCAATAAAGCTATGAGGAAATTCTGCACAAACATCATGAAGATGGCAAAGTAATAACTAAAGTTAGGAAATGCTATTTTAAAGCAATCAGCATCCTACTGTGGTACAGGTTTATATTTATGCCTTCTTCCAGGCACTTTTTTTACTCACTGGCCCTGCGTTCATTAAAAATAAAGAAAAGGACTGCAAAAGGGCTGGGTTTGTGGCTCAGCAATAGAGCACTCGCCAAGTGTGGCTGAGGCACTGGGTTTGATCCTCAGCACCACATAAAAATAAATAAATAAGAATGAAGGTATTGAAAATTAAAAACAAACACACAAACGCTTTCTTTCTCCAGTGATTACCTTTGCCTATGAAACTACATATAAGACAGCATCAGCCTGGATTCCAAGCTCCTTTCCAGCACATTATGATGCCCTCTGATATTCTCTACTGCTGTCTCTCCTGCCTTCAAGTTATTGCCAGAAAGAATTTTGATCTGGTCCACTCTGTGCTTTCCCATCTCAGTTTGGCTTCTGCTATTCTCTCTGGGTAGAGCATCCTCCGTCTTTCCTGCCACACAGATCTTTGCTATTACTCTTTCCTCTGAAGTACTCCTAGAGCACATAGGTATTTCTCCTTAGTATTTGTGGTACCATGCCTTATTTCATAGCCATGTGTAAGAACCACCTAGGAATTTTTTTTAAACTACTGATGCCTTATCCCTAGCTTGGGATTTCTAGCTTTCTGTATGTACAGTGAAGCCTGGGACTTGGATGCTTCTCAGAACTCACTAGAGGAGTCTAGTGTACAGCAATGTTTGAGAACCACTCACTGCCACGGACACTCATGATCTGCTGCAAGCCCTTGCTATTGGACAGTCAGTTTCTCAAGTTTGCTCGACTTGGTATAGATGGAACGGCAGTGGAGAAATACTCCAGCATCTAAATCCATCCTGGTCTTATTCCAGGACACGAATCTCTGACAGATTTTAAATCAGGATTCTATTACATGATTGTGCAGGTTATTAGAAACAGACCACCAGGAACAGGAAAGCATCACAGCAACTCAGCCAAGCTTTGGACTGCTTCCCCCATCTAGGAAATGTATCATGCAGGCTATTTTCAGTTGTTAATTAGTCATGGAAAAAGGAACCATCTGCTGCCACCAGGTATGGACACTAGAAACTTCTCCTCCATGTAATACACTTCACTTCTTCACCAACTTGCCATGGATCAGACAGACAGCTGCCTTCCATCCTGCGTCTTTCACCGTGGGTCATGTGAAAAACTTCGGGATACACACATGGGTATGGTCTGTTCTCAAAACCAAACAGTTCACCGTGAGTTTAAATGGGTACCATTATAATTCATGGTAAAAATCTAATACCCGGCCCTGAGCTGTCATCAGAGACATGATTTAAGCGTCTAAAACACCCAGCATGATCAAGAATTCTGTCTCGGGTTAGACTATCTTACTGATGCTTAAAGGATACCATCAGCTTTCTTCTCTTGAGTTTTTCCCGGTGACAGTTTACATGTTTTGTTCTAGACTCCATCTCTCTCAGCGCCCCCAGAGGCTTCTATCAGTGAGAAATGGCACACCAGCTTCTCCTAAACCATTATTAACAACAGACCGATTTCTGCAGCGTCTGAACTCACATGTACTTCTTCCTGCCATCTTCATTCCTCCGATTGTAGAAAAGTGACAAAGTCTAGGCTTCATGGAGAGAGAGTTAACTTACGGGGCCTGGCAGGGAACTGAAAGGCAGGGAGGTGCAAGTGATTCTCCTTTCGTCCCTCCTCATTATTATCATCTTCCTCTCCTTCACATTTTTTCCCCTTTCCACACCTATGTCTATTCAGGTTTTTCATCTGGTCTTTTAGGTACCTTCATTCCCTCATCCTTGGCTCAGCTCTTGATATTTCATTCTTTTTTTTTTCTTTTTTTATCCTACAAACTCCACTTCAAGTTTTGAGGCCACCTCTCTCTTCAAGGGTGAATCTCCCAGGGGCACCATCATCCCTGTCACCTCCTCTTCATCCCAGGCAATGCCGGTTGCTAGTGGCAGTGGAGACAAGGCCTTTCAGATATAGATTTCAGCACATTAAAAGATCTGAGCTTCTGCCACGGTAAAAAAAATGTGCGTGGATGTGATCAAGACCCATACAGGGAAGAATCCAGAAAAAGAAGTGAAAACATTCTTAGCATGGAGAGATTTGGGGAGGCGCTTTGTTTACTTTTCTGAATGCCATTATAACTTTGTTAGTATAATTTTAAACAAAAATTTTTGCACTTTTAAAAAAGCTGATTCAAAGTATCTAAAACACATGAAAGCTATTATTAATTATTATTATTATTATTTTAAAGAAACCTGAAGTGTATTTTGAGAGTAGGTCATCCAAAGAGTGGGAAAGAAAATAGAACCTTGGTAGAAGAATGCTTAGCATCTGGACAGAGGACACGGCCCACCCAGTTAGGCACAGTTGACTGTGGGGACTGGGCTACATCCTTCCCTGAGGATCATGTCCTCTCCATCTGAGCTGACACAGTTTTCCCACCCCCTTCAGCCTTGCATTTACTTCCCCAGCTCTTTTGTGCCACTCCTTTGGTTTCTCCCTTCCGCCCCACTTCACAGCTGGGAGGTGACATCTAACACTTCCCAGCAGCATATGCTGGCAGGAGCAGGTGCCAAAGCAGCGGAGACTGCTAGAAAGGAAGAGAATCCCACAAAGGACCAGGCTCTGCCTCACATGCCCCGGCTGTCCTTTCCTCTGGGTCTCAGGGACAGGGCAGCCCCTGTTGATTGTACTGGTGTTATTCTCACATGCATAAACAGCATTTGGGGGAGCTGCAGAAAGCAAGTGTCCCCTGAGCTGGTTGAAACGGCTCAGCTTTTCTTCCAGGGCAAGTGCTGTGTTCATGCCCTTCACTCCCCTTGCTGTTACCCAGTAAAAACATGGTGCAGCCCTTAATAGTTAAGAGCCAGGCTCTGCAGCTACACCTTTGCAAAACCAAACTCTGGTCCTTGATAGTATCAGGACCTGGACAAGTTGTAGTGTGACAATTTGTCATTTTCTTATCTATGAAATGTCTATTCTTAAGAACTCATTGAGATAACACATATTAAAGGATCTAAGTATAGTAAGCTCAATACTTGAGTTTTTATTACCAAGTCACCCTCTGTGTTAGGTTTGCAAGCTGAAGTGACAAATAAGAAAGGAGAGGCAGTTTTTCATCTGCTCCCAGAGGGCCACATTCTTTAGGTTAGGGAGAAGAAAAGGTACTTCTGTAATCCACCGGAAGTTCAGCTTCCTCCTTCCCACTGCAAAATGAGCTCTGGACAGAAGACAGGAAACATCTCTTTAGGATAGAATATGATGCATCTCCTCATTCTTTCATTCATGCACTCAAGAAATATTTATTGAGCACTTGACTTGTATGCCAACACTGACTTTTGTAGGAGCTCAGGAGACAGCTTTGAGAAAGCAGATTTCCTTACCCCATGGAACTTAGAGTCTAGAAAACAAATATTAAACAGGTACACACTTGCACACACACACACACACATATACTTGCTCCTTTTTTATAATGGTTCAGGTGTTACAAGTTATGTGAAGAAAAGCAAATGAGTTAAAATGATAAAGAATGAGGCAGAGAAAGGGAGGGAATCATTTACACATTTCACATGACTGGTCACAGAAAAATCTCTTTGCTAGGGAGATGTTTGGGTAGAGCCTTCTCTGGAGACCTCCCAGAAAAGTGTTCTTCCATAAAGCAAAAGTCAATCTAATGCCCAGGAATTCCTAATATGCATGACATTCAGGGAAAATCATTTTTTTCACACATCCCTTCTCCATGTGACAACATGATTTACAATCATAGTCATGAAGTGAAACAAGTTTTATTCATATATAAACTGTGCACTCACTGAGCAAATGTTCTTTGTGGTACCTAAATGTTAAGCATAAACAAAAAACCCAAAGACTTAATAGAGAATGACATAACTATTGTAACTCAAGGGTCATTTCTTCAATTTTACAATCACTCTGCCTCCACTGGTTATTTAAAATCAACTTTCAAATGTGGAAACACATGATACCAACATTGGCTGGAGAAGAGAGCTGTACCCACCCGAAGCAAGAGAAGGATCTGGAATTGTTAACATCGAATGAGTTTATAGCTGAGACCCTGCATCCGTAGGCATAACTTGGACCTCTCAGAATTAGCTTCCATGTAGAATATAGTGTCTATTAAACAACAAAAATGTGCTAATTTTGAGTTTATATGTATATCCTTGAAAATTAACAGAAACCATCGCTGCAACATATTTTGAGGGAGAAAAAGTATTTTATCGCTGACATCCTTTGGAAATGCCAGGGTTTGGCTATCATAAAAAGCAGAATACCTCTTAGCTGGTTTTACAATAGTTTCAAGTTTTCTATGTGCTTGCTTCCTGCCTGTATCCAGGGTGTGTTTTTCTACTGCCCTGCACTGAGTGTGTCCCCGATTAGGGGAGCTGGTGACCCATCCTCATTTCCACATACAGCAGGACCCTTCTTCCAAACACGTTTCACGCTGTCACTCATGGACCCTTCAGACCCTGGGGTACAGTAATCCAGATCCTAGAAGTAAAGCAATGTGACCCAGATGCTGTAACTCAGGAAAAAATTATCTCACACCTCTAGAAACTAGAGCCTCTTGGCCTTCAGGTTTGTTAGCAAGAGCAGCACCTTAGTTTTGAGAGCAGATAACAGATGTTTTCTGAGCACCCATAATATGTGTGATGACAAGCTAGAGAATGAGGGAGACACTCAAAGTACAGGGCATGGTCTTGAACCATAAGAGTTTTGTAATCAGGGTTGAGAGACAAAACAGAAAGATATACACAGCTTAAACCTAGAAACACAGAGAAAGTAAATTCAAGAGATAGAAGATTATCAAACAGAGGGATTATTTTCATCAGGGATGACCAATAAAAACGTCTGTCTTGCTTTTGCCCTGGGTCTCAAAAGGATGAAATACCATGGGATAAGGAAAGAAGATGAGGAGGAGAAATCTCCAAGTGGAGTTGATGTCAGGAGTGTAGGGAAGGCAGAACGTGTTGTGAAGTCAAGCAACATTCTGGATGATGTTCATCATGAAGACAAAAACACTAGAAGTAGAATGGACCCAGAAGGTGACCTCACATACCAGATGAAAGAATGGGGCATTTAGGTAGTTGGGAGTCATCGAGTATTTTACACAAGGAGGTGATCAAATTAAAGAGGTATTTTTTGGGAAGATGAACCTGGTGGTCATCTAAAGGATGAGGTAAGGGGAGAAGGCAAAGGAGGAGCAAATGAGGACATAAGCATAAGAAGATAAAGACCTGGATTGAGGAGATTCACCTTCACATATAATGGAAACGCGCGAGATTGGACAAGGGCTCAAATGCTACAAAGTTCAAACTCCCAGTGTGAATTTATTTTTAATATCAGGAATATGGGGCTGGGGATGCGGCTCAAGCGGTAGCGCACTCGCCTGGCATGCATGCGGCCCGGGTTCGATCCTCAGCACCACCTACAAACAAAGATGTTGTGTCCGCCGAAAACTAAAAAATAAATATTAAAAAAAAATCTCTCTTTAAAAAAAATATATCAGGAATATGAAGAGAAGGGTCTGGAAAAAATAGCCACACAACTGGCATCTAGGAAAGTTCTCTTCTGTTTGTTAATGCATTGTTTCATATTAAATATTCTGTACTAAAGATTCCTAAAGAAATAAGACAGACATGGGTAAATAAGACATGGGTAAAGCATTCTCTATGAATCATGATTTCTCCATAAAAAGCAGTAAAATGGGGCTGGGGTTGTGGCTCCGTGGTGGAGCACTTGCCTAGCACATGTGAGGCACTGGGTTTGATCCTCAGCACTGCATAAAAATAAATAAATAAAATAAAATAATTGTGTCCATCTGCAATTAAAAAAAAAAGTAAAGTACCCAACCTCACAAAAAAGCAAACAATTCTTTGCACAATGTTCTAAGAATATTCTTTTTTTTATTGGTTGTTCAAAACATTACAAAGCTCATGATATATCATCTTTCATACATTTGACTCAATTGGGTTATGAACTCCCATTTTTACCCCAAATACGAATTGCAGAATCACATCGGTTACACATTCCCATTTTTACATAATGGCATATTAGTGACTGTTGTATTCTGCTACCTTTCCTATCCCCTACTATCCCCCCTCCCCTCCCCTCTCATCTTCCCTCTCTACCCCATCTGCTGTTGTTTAATTCTCTCCCTTGTTTCCCTCCCCCTTTCCCCTCACAACCTCTTATATGTAATTTTGTGTAACATTGAGGGTCTCCTACCATTTCCTTTCCAGCAGTTTGCCCTACCTGGACAGCCTGGTGTTCAGTCAGATGATACAGAATGAAATGACCCTTTTAGGAATTTAAGAACTCGCCTCGATTTCTAACTCTTTTTCTTGAAAATAGAAGTAGATTTTATCATAGACACATTTAAAAAGCTGTATTTTAGTTCACCCTCTGAGTGTGGTGTACTTCAGGGCCTCATTCTATTGGTGACTTCTGTGCTACTTCATCCACTCTTCACTTTAAACAGCACTCCCCAGAAAAACCCTACAGCTCTCTCCAAATCAGAGAAACGCCCTGTTCTTTTTTCATGAGCTGCATTAAGGGAAAAGTACAGGTTTTGAGAGGCAGCCGTTATATTTATGGTCTTTAATGGTTATTTTCAGGCATAGTTCATGTAACAAATTTGGAGTTGTAATTTGTTCATTCTCCAATTCACCCAAATTAAAAATTAACGCTATCCAGGCACTGTGGTGAACACCTGTAATCCCAGCAGCTTGGGAGGCTGAGGCAGGAGGATCGCAAGTTCAAAGCTAGCATCAACAAACTTAGTGAGGCCCTAAGCAACTTAGCAAGACCCTATCTCTAAACAAAATATAATAAGGGCTGGGGACGTGGCTCAGTACTTAAAAGCCCCTGGTTTCAATCCCTGGTACCAAAAGATGATAATGATGATAATAATAATAATAAATGCTATAGTTAAAATATTATGAATATAGCTTCCAAATTCTTGCTCACCCGAGCATCTGTGTGAGGCTTCTCTCAGGAGTTTAGCAAAGAGACCCCACATTCTAGGCAGGACAGGCAGGATTTGGGTTCTCTGGGGAGGGGAGAACAGAAAACCTAACTAGATGAAAAACCTTGACACTTCAAGAGATGGGGAGGACATCCATCTTTTTGTGTAGCAATTTTTTTTTCCCAGATTTGAGATTTGTTTTTATTTTCTTGACCTGGAGATTTTAATTTCCACGGAAACAAACAAAAATCTCTTTTCATTTCTTGTAAAAATAAGGGGAGTTGGGGGGACACAGCCCCATTGCATACCTTATCTACAAGGTGTCAGGGAAGGCGGGGTTTCCACCATCCGAAATCAGTGCCGATGGTTGCCTGATTCAGTCTCCATCAGGGTGATTTTCACACTTCTAAAAAAACCCATCTTTCTAAACATCATGAATAATGGATTGAGATTTCTAAAACCCCCTTCATTTCCCTCCACAATTTAAATCAAGCTCTTTCAAAGCCAACATGCTACATATTGATTGAAGTCTGCAAAAGGTTATAAATAGTAAAGGTTGAAAATTTTCCACAAAGGTAAGCAGATGAATAAAAACTACTTAAACTACAGACGGGCAAGGTGTGTTTGTCAGCAGCACTGTCCTTCATCACCGTGCTATTGTCTTGAAGGGACACAATAAACAGAAACGGGCAGTGATACCCTTGTGCTTGCCTCTGAGCTCAACCCTGCATGTACTTCCAGCCTCCTCCAAATCAGAGCTATGCTGCCCCTTTCTTAAGGCCAAACTTGGTGCAGGAAGCTGTATGTAGCTTCAAATCCAAATGCAGTCTCCCTCTGACACTGGATATTGTTCAAATCCTGTATGTTCTGTGTACTCTGTGGCATTCAAGCTAATATCTGTAAACTGTTTGTCAAGTAGCAAATTCCAAGCTAGAGGATTTTTTCCTCTTCCTGCAAATTTCATTTGTAACTCCCACCAATGAGCTGTATCGGGAGACAAGATCATGTGTCAAAACATCAAATCTTTACAGTGATGCATAATACTGTAAAAATAGGAAGAGAATATCTGAGGCTGGAACAAAAAAAAAAAAAAGAGGGTTTTCATGGACAAGGTGGCCCAAAACCTTAGTAATATGTTATCTGAATAGTGTTTTATAACATCCACGGTACTCTCAGGAACTTTGTTTTATCTGATCCTCAGAACAGCACCCTGAGCTGTTCCATTTCCTATGGAGCTCCAAGTAACTTCCATATAACCAATATTTATTGAGTAACTAATGTATGCCAGTTGCTGGTAATGGGGGAGAAATCCAACAATGTGCTCTGCAAACAGAAAGAAGGCCAACATGGCTGGAGCTGAGGGAGAGAACCATAAGAGATGGGTTGCAGAGGTGGGAAAGGGCTTATCTACTTGAGAGCGGGGAATCAAGACGGAGAAGGATCAAGTAGGGGGTCACATCCACCAGGCAGGTAGTACGGCTGGAGCCTAAGTCGTAAGTGCTGGCACTGGAGTCCAACCAACAGTCCTGCACCTCTCCATGTGCCCTTCTACTACTCCATGTTCCTCAAACGGCTTTACCATCTCAAGGCCAACCTCAAGAGGTGAAGCAGGCAGAGAAAAAGGAGCGCTGATATTCCAAACCCAACCTTAGATCCTGTTTATCTGATGGACTGATTTTCACATGAGCAGCATATTTTTTTTTTGCCTGAATTTTAAAACATGGAATTTCCCCCAAATACTAAGGAATATTGTCTTTCCTGCCTATCCTTGGTGGCCTCTGGGCTGAACATTCCGTTGGCTGGTTCTACACTCTGGGGTAAACTCACGCACTGCAGGTAGAATATAATTATCAGAGGAAACCGAAAAGGTGACCGGAGAAGAAAAGATAAAACATGCTTAATACCTCTAGGGAATGAATCCAAATGGATCTTGATGGGTATTTGTAAGGAGAATGTAATATCAGTGCTTTCCCATTCTTCTTTAAGAGAATTTGAATACTGTCTTTCTCTCACCGTTTCTACATGAACTCAAATTGCTTTAGAAACCTGTCATATTGAATTAGCCAAAGCAGATAGTAATTCAGAGGGGTGCCAGAGTGCCATTGTTGAAAACTGCTGGTTGGAAGGCTTGTTGTGGCATTATTCAGGGGCTCTAAACTTGCTTTCAACAGCGTGTTGCTATGAATGATGGGGTTTCTGTGGGGTTTGGATTAAATATCTCTAAAAGCCCATCACAAAGATGAGAGTATCTGCACTGGGAATGGTGCACACTTAGGGTCAACATCGGAACCATCAATCATAGAATAGGAAACAAGAGGCCTTGGTTGGCCCCACACTGTGGTCACTTGGCATGGACCACAACCAGAACAGACCTTGCAATGGAGCAGCAAGAACAATCAGGTCTGGAAGCTCCTTGACCTTGACATGAAATAAATGAGGAATAAGGAACAAAGAATGGAGACCTGAAAACCACCACTCTTCCTCCTGATCCTAATGGCTGGTCCTCTCCTGGGAAATCTGCTTAGGGTCATCTTTGATCACACTACCCTCATCATCATTTTTTTTAAGACGTCGTGATATTTAGTCTCTCTATTCATTTAATTACTTGTTCGGCTACTGTCTGTCCCTTACATTCCAGAAGGTAATCTCCATGGGAAATTGAATCTTGGCAGTCTTACCACCAGCCCTAAGGAGCAATTCCTGGAGCATAGTAGGCACTCAATAAATACATATCAAAGGAATATCAAATTCACAAAAAACATATACACCATCCCAGGGCCATTCTGTGTGTAAGAACATTGTTTGATTAGCTGTTATAGTAAAGCCTATGCAGGCTAGAATCTGGCAGTCAACATTGAATTGTCAGTTCTGACCAGAGACTGGCTGTATGCCTAACCGGTTCCTTGCAGCAGGAACTTCATCTGCGAAATAGCTAGGAAGCCATTGCAGGTCTTTGCACAATGTGTAAACCCACTCTTTAGTAGGATTAAGAAAAACAGTAGCCATCTTCTCAATACCTCATAATAAAAATTTTAGATTTATCTTTGAGCCTTGTCTAATGCAAAAAAAAATATTTTTTGCAACATTTTATTTTGAATTATTCTAAGTCTATACAGATAGATTGCAATAATTGCAAATGAACACTAGATTGACCAACTGCTTATACATCGACCTTTGCTTACTCTCTACATGCCTTTCAGTATGCATGTATGTGTCTGCGACTGAGTATGTGAGTAGGTACACTGTATGCATGCATGTGTATGTGTGCATGCAAGTGTATGTGTGTATGGGTCTATATTTGTGTGTATGCCTTGTGTGCGCATGTATGTGCATTATCTGTGCATGTATGAATATATGGTCATTAAATGTGAGTATATGCCTGTATGTATATTTTGGCTAAACTATTCAAATGTTAGTTGTACACTGATGTGCTTCAATCTTAAATACTTCAGTATAGAATCCTCTAAAAGCAAGAATATTATCATATGCTGCAATTATCACATTCATGAAATTTAAAATTGATAACTATACTATTTTCCAATAAACAATTCACTTCTCAACTTTCCTTAGATAACCCAAAATTTGCTTTTTAATTTTTTTTTAATCCAGGTGCCATCAAGGGTCATGTATTGTGTTTTGTTACTGTGTCTCTTCAGTCTCCTTTAATTTAGAAAGGTTCCCACCATGTTTGTTTGTTTTTAACTTTGATGACAGTGATATTTTTGTAAAGTTCAGAGCCAGTTTTTCTGCATGATATCCTTTCATTTTATTTTGCCTAATTGTTCAGCCTAATTATATCCAGGTTAAAGTCTAATATTCTAAAGTACCAAACATAACCCATAGGAAGTAGATCTGAAATAATTCAAGTACCCAAACGGGATTTTTAGGGTGAATCATCAAACCAATGAAGAACAAAAAGGCTTCTGGCAGGTATCAGGTATCACTGGGTAAAAGAGTCTCTTTAATTTTTTGAGGGGGGAGAGGGTACCAGTGATCAAACTCAGGAGCACTCGACCACTGAGCCACTTCCCCAGCCTTATTTTGTATTTTATTTAGAGACAGGGTCTAACTGAGTTGCTTAACGCCTTGCTTTTGCTGAGGCTAGTTTTGAACTTGCAATCCTCCTGCCTCAACCTCCTGAGCTACTAGGATTACAGGTTCTTCTCTTTAATTTTTAAAACAAAAGCCTTATCACATGATTTAGTCAATGTTTCCAACATACTATCTTCAAGATTTTTGCTATATCAAGTTTTACCTGTATTAATATTTAGGCAATATCTTTCTTAAAGTCAATTTACTTATCTAAAACTATTCTTATCCTAAAAATATGATCTATATAAATGGTTTTGCTATGCTTGCTCTATTTTTCTAAGACCTACCAAATATATAAACACAAAAAATGTGTGTACTCATCTGAGACTACTTTCCACGATGCAATGGTGCACAGGGGAGACGCTGAGCAGGGCAGAGTGTGTGGGCTTTCTCTGGAGGCGGGGGAGGGGTGCAATGCACAGGAGTGTGGGTGGGTGTGCAGACCTCACTGGGACCTCACTGGCAAGGAGGGCCTTCTCAAGGTGTGAGGGCAAAAGCAGATGCCAAGGCTGTCAGGCCAAACTGGGGACAACATCCGAACCAATGACAAGACCTGCAACTCCCAAGACTCCCAGCGGCTATCTATAGCCGTCTGACATCAGATTGATGACTTCCTCATTCATTTCCACATCATTCAAGTGGCAAGACTGAAAAGAGGCTCAGGAAAGTGCTACTCTGGCAAACTCTGACAGTGATGGAATTCCTGTGTCCTCCAGAAGATCAGTCTTTCTGGCCTGTACAAAATGCATATCGGGTCACAGGATTCCTGACATTTCACACCCTCCACGCTCCGCAGACATGGAGGTGGAGGCCCAGAGATCCTGGATGTGTTGTCAAAGATCACACAGACAGTGGGACTGGCAAACCAGGAGCTGTATCCATGACTGGTCATTTCACCACCGCATACTAAGGCCTGGACTGATGAAGCCATGTGTATATAAAACCATCTCTACAGCTACACCATGTACATATACAAACATAAAATATATGTGTACCTATATGTCCATATGTATGTATATATGGTTTTATAGACATGTACAAAACCAACACATACATAGCTGTGTATATACATAGAAATACATGCATATTAACCCACATGACCAATCTGGCTTCCTAAGTCCCTCCGATGTGCTCTTATAACCACAAATGTGTTTAGTTCCAAGGAGAACGGCTTTCTGTAAATCTCAACCCTTGTCCCTGTATATATGAACCATACAACCTGGGCCAGCTACACTTGAATGCTTCTAGTAACTCTACCCATCCTAACTCTTGCCTATATGTGATTATATCATTAAAAATATGTATAACAAGTAAATATGGTTCTAAGGTTGGACCTCTCAACTCCCTTCCATTCCAGGTCAATGCCTGGAGGGGCAGAGCCCTGGCTTGACCCAGTAGCTGGCAGCTCTCCAGTTCTCCACTGGCCAGGATGTTGTCGGGGATTCCTCCCTCTCCTCCATTCCACATTCTACCGGTTATGAAATTCTTCTGTCTTTTTAGCTCTACTTCCATTCATCTTCTTTTCTTGGGCTGTGAATACACCTTGGTGCATGCCTTCATCTGTCTGTTACAAAGTCTCCTTCATGGTATCCATCCCTGCCATGCTGCCTGCCTGCTGAGCCACCTCTACACCATACCAGTGGCTCAAAGGGTGAATTGAGGGCAGGTCTCTAAGACCCTTTCAGGATGAGACTGTTTCCATAATGCTCCTGAAGCACAATTTGCCTATTCTAAGCCTATTTTCTTGCAAGCATGTAGAGGAGTTTGCCCAAAGCCTCGGACACATGGACTAGCAAAAGAGAATGCAGAAGCAGAGGTTAGAGTCCACATGTCTTCTGTTATGCCAGATGTGAAAGAGATGTGCAAAAGTGTAGCCACGCTTCCACTAAATTATTTGTTTGAAAATAAAATTATATTTCACAAAAAATATTTTTATTAGATATGAGCATTTTTTACTATTTATTTTTTTAAAAAATACCTTGATATTATTTATTTATTTATTTTTCATTCCAAGGATTGAACCCAGTGCCTCACACATGCTAGGCAAGTGCTAGGCAAGCGCTCCACCACTAAGCTACAACCCCAGCCCTATTTTTGTTATTTATAATGAATTAATAAACTTTCTTAAAATTTTCAGTTTTAATTTCTAATACGGTTAATATGGATAAATATAATCCACACAAACAAAAACGTTTTAGGGATCCTCTGTAATTGTTGAGTGTCTAAAAGATTTCTGACACCAAAAAGGTTGACCACTATTCCTGACATGGTTATCAGGGGAATTTTTAAAGAGAAAACTCATTTTATCAAGGTAACCCTATATTTTAATCCATTGGCATCCAGAAGCTAATGTCCATCATATCTAACAGGGCTCAAGGCCATCCACTGCAACGTGGCCTCTTCCCACCGGCTAACACCTGCCTTCCTACCTACCCCCTCCCACAGTGTGCTCCCTGCTCTACTCACCACCCCAATGCAGGCCTCCTAAGCCAGCTGCAGTGCTGCTGCATCATGTGGACTTAGCTACAGGGACCATGTTTCCCAGAATTCCATTCCTGTGGGATTCTGGTTGAGAGAAAGCTGCCTGAAATCTGCATTAACTTGAAAGGCACCGTCCCAGCAGATGCATATTGCCGTTGATCCACTAGCTTGCTTCACAAGTGAGGGCAGAGGTGGACCCACAGATCTTGGAATTCCCACCAGTCTCCACCTTTGGTTTCTGAGTCTGTGGGTGCAACTCCAGAGCAAAGCACACCAGTTTCTTCATGTCACCTGAGCTGCTGGAGCACAGCTCCCAGTTTGTGGGTAGAGGTTCTAGTTCGCCTTTGCTCACAGGTTCTAATTTGCTCTAAGCTCTGATGGCCCAGAGCAACTTCAGGACCAGTACAAGCAATACCCTCCGCAGATCTCTCACCGATTCCCTGTTGGTCCCCACTCAGCAACTTCCCTTCTCCTCCACCTGTGCCTGGCCAGCCCTTTGCATCCTAAGCATCTCCCACAACTGTGCAACGTATGATCTGGCAACAAATCCATTATTCCATGTTATTCACAGTGTCTCTGCTTCCCGTTCACACCTTAATTCATACTAAGTCTCCAGAGTCCTTTCCTGACTGTTTGACAGAACACCAATTTTTTTTCTTTCCTGAATCAACTCAGAGACCCTATAGCCCCCTTTAAGCCTTTTTATCAACTCACTACCCAATGGGATACGATGTTCACCTTCTTCACCCCCTCACTACAGCAGCATGCCCCTGCAGCCCTCCATCTACAATGCCTGGCTCTCCCTTCTATGTCTGCAAGCTCTCTGAGATCAGAGACAGGACCTCATGCTCTCTTTGTATCCCCTGTCCCTTGGTTATATGACCTGAACAAAGAGGCAGCAGAACAAATATGACATTGTGGATTTCTAAATGTCAGGAATGGGGAAAGTGTCTGAATGAGAAAAGGTAGGATTAAAGAATTCCACATTCCTAGGGTGGGAGTCCACACTAAGCAATTTTTTTCTTAAATTTATTAGGCATGAGAATTATTTAGGGAACTTGTTCAAAATGCAGATTACTAGTACCACATTTTCAGGTATTCTGATTTAGCAGGTTTTGGGTAGGGCCTAGAACTCCTTGGTTTAAGAAGAGAGGATATTCTCATGAAGGGGACCACCGGTATTTAAGAACATGGTGAAAGCTAGGCACGTTAGCACATGCCTGTAATTCCAGTGGCTCAAGCGGTGAGGCAGGAGGATTGCAAGTTCAAAGCCAGCCTCAGCAACTTAGCAAGACCCTAACCAACTTAGCAAGACCCTGTCTTTAAATAAAATATAAAAATAAGGGCTGGAGATGTGGCTCAATGGTTAAGCACCCCTGAGTTCAATCCTTAGTACCCAAAAAAAAGTGAGAGGAGGGTGGCTTCTGATAAGGTAAGGGTCCTCAAACTGAGCTCTTCTAAACCCCTTAATGCAGATGGTGTGGGGAACAAGGGAGACGGGCAAAAATGCAGTTTTCTGGATTCCACCCACACCTTCAGAATCAGAATCAGATGTGCTTCCAAAATGGTGAACCTCCAGTGGGACTCAGCAGGGAAATTCACCACTGTGGTGGAAGTGCTTAGTCATGATAACAGGGATAGGAGCATTAACTTCCTGCCTTTCTTGAGTCATCTAAACTCACCCTCAAACCTTCTGTCAATGAAACAGAGATCCCATGGTGCCTCCAGATGTACATAATGAGTACTCATAAGGAAAGGCCCTTCTGGGGGATTCTAAGGAGATAGTGAGGTTCTGGAAAAATACTGAATTAACAAAGAAGACTGAAAGAAATGATTCATGGGGCTGAGGTTGTGGCTCAGTGGTAGAGCGCTCGCCTAACATGTGTGAGGCCCTGAGTTCGATCCTCAGCACCACATAATGATAAATAAAGATATTGTGTCCATCTACAACTAAAAAATATTTTTAAAAAAGAAATAATTCATAGAAAGGACCACCAAAACAGAAGGACAAGCAAGTCCCTAACTGTCCCAGAGAGTTGTAAGTGTCCACAATGAACCCCCTTACCTGATTATTTCCCTGTAAAATTTATACTGCACTGTTCACTAATCATATGTGGCTTCTGAGCCCTTGCAATGTGGCTAGAGTGAATGAAGAACTAAATATTCTATTTTATTCAACGGTGATTAATTTAAATTTAGATTGAAAAACAAATACTCAATTCCATTATTGGAAAACATTTAAATATGCTGGGAACAACTTGGATATGTAAACCTGGTTTTTGTCAACTGTAAGTTTTATGAAATCTAAATATAGGTCAAGTATTTCTGATGAAAATTCAATGTCCAAAATGCAATACCGTGTAAGTATAAAACATATACCAGATCTCAAAGAGTTAGTGTGAGTAAAACTCAATCTTAATTTGATTACATGCTGCTATAATTTTGAATACATGGGGATACATATATTATTGAAATTGATTTTACTTTTTCTCTTTTCAGTAGCTTAATGTAGCTACTGGAAAAAGTTTTAATTATATAAGGGCCGAGCATTGTATTTTTACTGAATAGTGTGCTGTTACTACTCAAGACTATATATAATGTGACTATTAAAATGCTGTTAAAGTATTTGGAATCTATATGAGAACATTACTTTAAAGGGGGAAGCAAGTGTCCTTCTTTAAAGTAATCCCCCCCTGTTCCCAGGGACTATGAGCTGATGCCAGGGATACTGTAATTTTGGAAATGGAGCCCTTTCTGGATCTCATGCTACTCTGCCTCCACCTGCTATGGAGCAGTCTTCAAGATAGCTGACGAGCCCTTCTGAAAAGAAGCCTTAGGACTTTCAAGTCCCCAACTTGTGTCCACATACCTTGATCACCCTCTACATTCAATAGCCTTACTTTAAATGACTTTCCCAAGCACCAGACCTACCCTCAAAGCAGTTTAAGAGTGAAGATTTAGAGTTGGGGGTATAGCTCTACTCAGAGGTAGAGAGCACTTGCCCAGCATGCGCTCAATCCTCAGCACCACAAACACTGAAAAATTAAAATTAAATCTTTCTGAGGAGGTTATTCAAAACCTCCTACCACTTATTCTCAAAGATGACCAACCAATGCTGTCTTTTTTATGCTGTCTTGATTAAAAGCAATAGCATCTCTCTCCAAAGGGACCAATTATGAAGCTAAGCACAATCTTTAGGTTAAATTCTGGCATGCTTGTTAAAAATAAAATTGAAAGCAAAAAAATGAAATTCTGTTAGAATCCATCCACAAGTCTCATCTATCTAAGAACTACTTTTCTCCATGTCACTGGGTACTGATTCAATTCTTGAGACAGAAATTTTTAATTTGGAGTCCTTAGTTCCTCAATGAGGCTATCATTAGAATGGAGGCGATCCATAATTGTGTAGGACCTTTTCTGAGTTTCCTCCATTGATCTTCAACTGCAGTTTGACATTTCCTTCAATTTTAAAGACAGGAAACAGACTGCATTATCATTATAAGTTCTGTGGCATCACCGATAAAATGAACGATTTCTTTTTTTCCTATGGAAACGTAGTTCTTCCAGAAATCCTGAAATATCATTTATGAATATCACAATTTTAAAATCAAAACAATTCATTCCTCCTGACCATAGTCCTCATAGTACATAGAGGCTTCTCCAGGCTGAGGAGAAGAAAGTGTCACATATTGGACGCCCATATTTCTCACCTGATGCTTCACCTGATGGTCATTCAGCCACAAGGGGCAGAAGATGCATCTTCTACCTTCGTGACCAGATACCCAGATATCTGCAATGCCTTATGGTCTTATCTATCCTTCTTTGTTCTTCATCAATACATGAAAGGAAATCATTTAAATTAATTGTTAGAGTTTTCAAAACGGACAGTTCAAATGAGAATTTTTAATTCTTCACGAGTCACCACTGTCTTGTGAAATATGCTATACATCTTGGCTACAAGTCTAGCCCAGGCAAGTTCAAACACAATCTGATGGTAGAGCAAACTACCATTACTTAGGTGTGCTATTTAAGGTAATTTTTTTTATTATTTGATGACATATTAGGCAAGGATCTAGGTCATATATAATGCAAGTTCTGCAAAAATCTGTTTTGTGTTGTTTTGTTCTTACAATCCCATCTTTTACATTTAAAAGTAAAACTTAGCCTGAGAAGGTGAGCACAGGTTTCATCAGACTGCCAAAGGAATCCACAGTAGGAAAAATGCCTAAAATCCCTGCTCTCCCTATTCTACAACCAATCCAGGATCCTGAGTATCCATGTATTATTTCTGGACATCCCTGCTCTACATGGAATCCACACACAGTGCCCAACCCTGGCCACCCGTCATGCTCACACTGCCCACTCCACTCACAATCCAGCAGGGAGAAGACCTCACTATTGCTACTGCTACAAAGAAAAGGTAGAGAAAGGAATATGACTCTTTAAAAGAAGAAATGGTATACAATTTCATCTGAGGAAAAGGCCTAGATGTTCATGGCCACTTTATGGTATTGGAGGTTGGGAAGCAAAGAGCAGGTTTTTTTTTTTTGTTGTTGTTGTTGTTTGTTTGTTTGTTTTTTAATCTCTACAAATTACCACTATGTTTCTAGAAACCAGCTGGCTCTTCCACCCTGAATAGGAAGAGTGAATTCATCTTACCTGTTATTACTGAAACTATTCCCCTCAGTTACTTGAGTACAATACGAATGTATGTTTAGAAACACAACCGCACCCTCCAGTTAAAAAGGAAGCTCCGTGGGGTGTACTCAGTAAGCCCAGGCTAGGAGAAGAAAGTGTCACATATTGGACGCCCATATTTCTCAGCACTGTTGCCCAACAGTTAGAAACACCCCTGGCATAAAAGCCATGCTGTTGCTTTTAGAAAAATGTGTTCTTTTCTTTCTTTCTTAGCCACCAAAAAAATGAGATTCAGCCCACAATTTAATATTGTCAGTGCATACTCTTCATCACCCAACTGGCATGCCAACTGTTACCTAGGCACTTCAGACGCTTCAAACCCCACACCCCCACATTCTGAACTCATTTGCATCCAGATATGAAAAAAAGATCAATAGCATCTTGAGAAAATTGCCTTTCCATCCTCAAGCAGCAAAAGCTATGAAGGAAACACCTCGTGGCATCTGAGGCATTTCTTAGAGCAAGAAAGAATTCTAAAGCTACCATTTTTTTTGTCGGAAAAACCTTACCTTTCTATTGTAGTCTACCCACTGGAGTTTTCAAATCAAAAGGACCTCGGAAGTCCCTGCCAACATCAAGATTCTAGATTTTTTTTTTTTTTTTTTTATGAAGGAAGGACTTTTCTTTTTTCCTTTACTAAACTCAAGTTAATTAGGCTTTGGCAGGTCAGCGTCCCAACTCAGCATCTCTTTATTGAGAATAGTTCAAGAAGACCTTGATGAAATTGCAAATGCTTAGAAGCAGTCACTTGCTTGCATGCTGGGCAAATAGGAAAGCATGCTGACTGTATTTATTTTACTATCATTATGTCTCCACGGGGCGAGCCAGTAAGGAAAGTAGAGGCTGTTAACATCTTGATATATGAATGTGTGTATATACACACATGTATATACACATATACATTTATATGCATAAATATATACACACACACGTTCCAAAAATAACTTTCCTTTTTCCTTCATCTCACACTATAATTTCATGATTTCAGGAAAGTCCTTAAACTATCGAAATTAGATATTTTTCACTCCATCCATTAGAGTTCATTTGTTGATTCAGCAGGTAGTTACTGTGTGACTACTATATACCAGGCCGGTAGTGTATACCAGATACAGAACATCTCCATCCAAAGAGATGTTTCACAAGCCCAAGTTAAGCTGCAGTAACTTCTTGAGGGGCTGCCATAATGAAGTACCCCAGGTTAGGTGCCTTGAATAATGGGAATTTATTTCTCATAATTCTGGAGAAGATGACAGCAGAGCCCGTATCTGGTGTGGACTCTCCTTGGATGACAGACAAGGCCTTCTCACTGTGTCCTCCTGTGGCTTTTCCTTGGTGTGTGTGTGGAGAGAGGAAGGAAGAAAGTTCTCAGGTGTCTCTTCTTTAAGAGCACAACCGCATAATGAGGGCCCACCTGCATAACTCCATTTCAACCTAATTACCTCCCAAAGGTCCTGTCTTCCTCTTCCTTAATATAAAATGTGCTATTTCATCTATAATGTTAATTGGATAGACCACCTCAGAGGAGTGGGAACTTGGCTCTTCGGGAGCTCGGTTCCTACAGCGGTCAGGGGGACAGGGCCCCCAGACACAGCAAGGGGAAAGAGCTATGGTGACATCAGACATCTCAGTCCCGAGGACCCAAATGTCTCAGCACTTAGAAGTGAGTGGGAAAGACTCTGAGGCTCAGATCAGCTCCCGAAGCAGTGGGGTCAAACCCCTGCAGCAAAGCCAGAATCTGTAGCCAACGTGCCCATGTAAATCAGGCATCCCTGTTTCAAGGTCTGCCTGTATCTTTGAAACTTCCTATGATCAAGTTCAATCAGGCAGCACAACAAAACAAATAAAGATCCCACCAATCAGACAACGTCATGGTTCATGGGATTACAATAAGCCCCAAGTTTTCACAAAGCTGGGGCTACAGAGTGCTTTTAAGCAAGCCTGAGGAACCAGGCTGGGCATATCCATCCCTTGTCAGTGTCAAAGCCAACATCCACCAAGCTTATCCCCTCAACCAGAAATAATTTGACTGTTTGAGGGTTTGATCATTTCCTTAAAAGCTTGCATGATCAAAACCAGCCTGGAATGGAAAGGGATCAAAAGAGGGGAAATAACACAAATGCAACAGCAGATTTTGACATAACCCTGAGTAACACTTAGTGCAGCGGCTTCCTTTACAGAGATCCCTCCCTCCATCTCAGGGAATCAATCACAGTACACCACAGAAAGGTGGAGTGCACCTTTTCCCTGTCACCTGAACCCATGAAGAATCAATCAACAACTCTTAGCTGGATCTCTGACATACAGACTTCCAAAATGGAATGTCAAGTTCCTTGTGACATTAACAGAATGAAGTGTGTGGGGGGGAAATACACCTACGATTCTCTTCTCTTCCCCCATCAACTGTTAAAATGAGTGTGGCACGTGAGGACATTCGGGTGTCTTTGGGTAACTTAAACTACACTTGGGGCTGTACTATGTGTATAGCTCTGCCAGGGGCACGTCAGGTCTCTGGATAATTCTAACCCTTGTCTGATTCATTACAAAAGTGTTGATTTCCATTGTCCAAAAGTCTTCTCACAGCAAGACACAGAGGACAAAAATACGACAGACATTTGGCAGAAAATCGAGGCTCCGAGAGCTTAAGGGACTCTCACCTGTGTCACACAGTTTAATGGAAGAGCCATTTTCAAAATCAGAAACTTTAATTGCATATCTTAGCATTTTTAAACAAGCTCTTGGGAACCTAGAACTCCAGTCTTCTGTGGGAGGCTGAATATTGCCTGTAGATGTGTTCTGTTTTGTTTTGCTTTTGATTGAATTAGTCCTATCATTAAACATCGGGAGCTTTCACATAAAATCTGGATTTCTGACTTTTTTTTTTTTTTTTTTTTTTTAAAACCAAAGCTCAGTTTTCTGGTGCAGGCAACAGAAAATCTGAACTAAAAGAAGTTTACAGCTGACTTCTTGGAGAATCTTGCCATAATCCAAGGCTGAACAAAGATCCCTTCTCTCTCTGAGGTTTCATGCTCAGAGACACAAAACCCTTACACAGGTCATTCATTCTGGTCCCTCTGTGGTGTCTGTGCTTAGGTGATGTCCCTTCTCCTGAGATGTCCCCATTATTTCAGTTTGGTGGGTACATGCAATCATCCCTCTGGAGTCAGTCCAAATGCCCTCAGCTCCATGAAGTCAATTTTGTTAACCCTGCAATAACTAACCAGGCTTTGCTCTGGGCTCTTGAACATATTCTTATACTTTTTTTATGAAACTCTTTTCCTAAGTGCATTTTTCAGTGCTGAATACACTGTAAGTGATCAATAGTGTTTTGATCAATACTAATGACAATAACTTAATTAGTTATTTGTCATGTGCCAGGCACTGTTAAAAGCACCTTATACATGTTAATTAATTTAATGCCTTACAACCACCTATTATTATGGAAATTTCACATAGAGAAAACTGAAGCATATTAAAGGTTAAGAAATGTTCCCACTTTCAGCTATTAAATGGCAGAAAAAGGAATTAGTCTGGCTACCTCTGGATGGATGGGTAGATCACTAAGCAAGTAGGCAAAAGGGAGAAAGAACAGAGAAAGACCCAAGGAGGGAGGGAGGAAGGGAAGACCTGTATAGAGAGGTTGAAAGAGTCTTTCAGTAGGGCGGAGGCAGGCATGTGCGCAGATATATTTTACAATCAGATTTCAGAGGGGATGTCCTGCCTTGCAGTGTCTGTGTGGTAGATACTCCCACCATGGCTGATTTCAAGCCACCAACAGAGAGTTGGAGAGAGGAGTTGTGGACCACTCAGTATGGGTCATTCTAACATATCAGGACTTGAAGCATGTCAAGGAAAAGGACAGATGAAGAGAAAGGGAGCATCAGGCAAAGTAGGTCTTATGAGACCATTCCAAGGATATAATCCTCCTACATACAACTAGTACTAACTCAGAGAATTTCAGTAGAGAATGGTATAATCACATGGCTCTCATGAGTTGGACACTAGATAACACAGTCAACATTGCAGGAATCCTTCCTCCATCTTCTCTCCATCTTGCCTGCATGACTGTTGCAACAAAGCCATGTCCTCAATTGTTTCATCTCTTTCCTAACCTGACCCTCCTGGTCAGCTCTTCTGCCCTTTGCCTCCTTCTACTGTCACTCTCTTATCCTAGTGTCCCAGAAGCGCCTCAGGTATCACCAGCCCTCAGAACTATACACTGTCCTTCTGTCACTGTCGGATGTGTGGCGTGAAAGGGGCTAAGGTGCCTAAACAAAGGTGAGAGCCTGAACCAGTTTCAACAGGGAAACCACCATGGAGTATAGGAAAACAGTGCCAGACACACCCTTGACGTTGTACACCACAGAGCTGGAGAGGGGTGTTGGAAGCATTTACTTCCCATAATGTCTCACTGGGAAAATAGCATCCAGGGCCATTGATATAACCAGCCAGATGCCATGGAGCTGGTTAGAGCCAAAGCTGAAACTAGCACCAGGTTACCTAGTTCCCCAAGAGGCTGTGTGTACAGGATGTTTTCTGAGATGTTGCCTCCTCCTGCTAAGTCAATTTATTTCTTAGGAAAGTTTATTTATTTATTTTTAATTTACTATGCAGGTTTCATTTCACCAATCACTAAAAAAACATGTTAATCTCCGGGAGCAGAGACCTTCTGTCATCTTCCTGCAACACTGGACAATATGAGCCATCTGTTTAGGAAATACTCCATGATCACAGTCCCTTTCCATCCTCAGTTTAAGAATTCTTCAGATCCTGGTCTTTCCCCAAGGGTCTCCATCCACCTGCTTCCACAGAGGCCATTTCCGATCGTTAGGAAGTAGGCAGGGAAAGGAAGTGAACCTTCAGAAACCACAGGGGCAGCTCAGCTGAAAGAAAAAATAGGTCTGAAGGGAATTTGAAACTTTAGGCTTAAGTGCAATATAGGCTGATAATTCTCCCTCCCTTCAGGTGATATTGGCCATGGCAACAGGGATCCTAGCCAAAAAGGGCCATTGGGAGCCAAAATGCAAGCCAATGTTCATGGAGCCAGGATCTCTGTAAAGCCTAGGCTCCTCCTAGAAGCCTGTTCTCAGTTTCTTTCTAAGGCATTCCACAGCGTAGCAGTAAGCCTGATAAGGGACTTTCTTCCCACTTAAGGTCTTCTCCATTTCTCAATGCCCTGATCCCTAGAAAAAAGAGAATATACGTTCCTTGGGCCAAAGAGGTGAAAATTGGTTTGGGATAAAAGCTGAGAGTGAAATCAGCTTTATCATAGGAGGGCCCTATGATAGCTATGATGAACTTCCCCAGGGCCACCCCAATTTACATCTACCATCTTGAAGAAAAACTAAGATCCCTTTCATTTTTCCAAAGTATCCCTGTGATAAGTGGTAAATTTTAATGGCCCTAATCTATAGAGTGCTCTGGTCATGGGCATCCATGACATCTCCCAATAGAATCCAACAGATCCATCCATGAACTTGAATGAAAACAAGTTACAACTTTGTTCATTAACATTCAAGAGGAAGCACCCATGAGCCTCCGATGAAGTAGCAGAACCAGTGATTTTGTCATTGATATAAATTGGGGATTTTATATCATGATATAGTTGCTACAAGTATCTCACAGAAGTATTTACGTTCAACCTTGCCTTGAAATGACGAAGCCATTAGTACCCCTCTAGAGCTTGTTGTACATGCATTACATGGGGTATGTGCATTAGTAACAATAGTTTCTTTCATAGCTAGATAAATACCTATTTTATTAAAATTAGTTTGTTTATAATACTATTTATTTTATTTTAAACATCTTTATGGGGTTCCTATGCTTCATCAAAGGGCACTATGACACAGATGAGAGTAAGAGTCATTGTCATTGGCCTGGTGACTGAGAAGCTATATTAATGTGAGAAGGGCCATGTGCTCTGGCTGAGGACTTAGCCTGTTCTAAGTTGATCTAGACAATTAGGAATTATTTAGAACATTCATTTTATCTGCATACCTCTTCTTTTCCGGTCTTACTAATCTCATCTCTTTCTTTAATCTACTCTTACTTTTATGTCTTTTCCTTTTTATCCTTGGGATAAGATGTACTGGGTCTCTATATCTCGTAATTACTGGATTCTCCTCCTTTGAGTGACTTCTTTCCCTTGTGGCCAAGTCTCTTATCTCCTCTTTCTCTCTTACCACCTTCTTCTTCTCTGTTCCTTTTCTGTTGTCTCTCTGGGCTCTCTTGACCTAGCTGGCCATCATTCACAGGTTCTGTGGCACAGGCTCTGGGCACTCATAATCTACATTAAACTTTCCTTTCAGTCTTAATGTTTACTTTATTTAAAGGAGGTATTTCTGAGACACCCTTGGAAACACAGGCTGACTACCCCAATACATGACCACACAGTATACCACAACAGAAAGATCAAAGCTTTGTAAACCCAAGCATAAATATAATTCGTGGAAAGGTTGGAAGATAATCCATGAGGGCCAAATGTCTAAGGAAGATCAGCAGTCCACACCAGGACTTTCCTCCAAGCACACATTCCGAGTGTAGCACATGGAAAGCACACTGATTAGTCATGGCTAACAGGGGAGCCATCATAAGCAGGCCTGGACCATGACTGTTCCTCCAAATTAGAGCCGAGGTTACAGCACTAAGGGGAGAGCCAATGAGAGACCCTGTGATTTCCCCGCTTTAGCTTTGGACAAATACACAGGTGCACTGTGCCTTCATCTCTGTCCTAGCCAGGGGACATCATTATTCTGAAAAAGCAATCTCTTCCAATAAGGTACTGAATACTGAAATACTTAAGGTCCATCAATGACCTAAAAAATACAAGGAAGGAAGGAATAGAGAAAAGGGACAGAAGAAGGAAGAAAGGGAGGAAGGGAAGAAGGAAGGAAGGAGTAGAAAGAAGGAAAGATGAGAGAAGGAGGGAGAGAAAAATAGCAAAAAAAAAAAAAACCCATGAAACTAACCTATATTTGGAAGCATGTTATTTGATTAAATGTTGCTGCATGGTTGAGAATGCCTTGACATAGCTTTTATAATATTTGTCTCCATTCTACTTTTAATAAAAGCCACCAAACACTCTTGAAAAAAAAAACATCTTAAATTATAGTGACATTTGCACTGGACAAGTATTAACATAAAAATGTAGCTCAGAGAGCTTAGGATCAAATGAAATCATAAATTTCATAACCTTTCCTAATCTGTTCATTTATCCTCTTAAAGAATAAAATCTCCTTTATGGGGGGAGGTTCTTTTTTCATTGTTTATTCATTTATTTTTAAAGAATTATATGTTTTTTTTTTACTATTTGAAGGAAGACTATCAGCTCATGAGAAGATTCCAAATTTCATTCTCATATGAAAAGCCTGTTTCATATGCTGTATCGAGATTTACTGATTCACTAATATTTTATAAAATATATATTTACTAGTGTCACAGAAGAGCTTCTATCCTGGTCCCAAGCCATTTGTCAAACTTCACCAAAGTTATAATCTACAGAGGAAATGAATACTGTACTAAATTTCTTAGTCTTATAGGTTATTTCAAATCTAAATGTGAATTAAGATATATATTTATTTAACATAAATCCATGTGGGTAAACCTACTCAGGCTCTACTTTGGCATTTTTAAAAAAAAATTATTTCCAATTTTTCCTTCAAACTCCACAGAATCTTATCACTTGTTTTCTTTTGTTATTAAAAAATAGTCTAGGTCAGGAAATTAAAAAATTGAAAAAAGAAAAAAAAATAGTCTATCAGATGCTCTAGATCTTAATTATATTTTATTTTAAATGTCTAACTTAAAAATTCTTACACTATGTATTACATAAGCCTATTTATTCAATATGTTCAGGATGAATTTTTTTTCATTTTTAATTTCCTTTGTCTCTAAGGATGTTGCTTAATAGTAACTGATATTCTAAATGTCAACAAACTTATTTACATGACTGAAAATAAACACATGCTCCAAGAATTATGCCAACAGAAGTGTTATGTGGGCCACTTGACACTACACCACACATGAGCCACAATATAAGAGGAAGTGGAGTTGTGGACCCTAAGAATCAAATGAGGTCAGATGAGGCTACAGCTAGCTCCACCACCTCCCCTGGAAGATCTAGCAACTGGAAACTAGGATGTGGCCCTTATTCAAATAAATTCTCCTTTCTCTGCATCCCCAGAGACCATTTCATAGGCTTTTGTCACAGTAGATTTCAAAGTTCCATTTTTTTTAAAACTGCTATAATCCAACCAAACCAGTGTCTTCACCTCCAGGTTAACCTTAGGGGTAATCTGATTTTCTGTGGTTCTCTCTGAAGAGAGCAACAGGTGTGGAATGTTTTCCTACTTATGTAAGAACAAGATTCATTTCTCATGACTTTTCTAGAAAGTGAATGCTTCCCTTGAGAAATTGGGGGCTCTGGGATTCGATCAGTCAACCTGGCACAGATGGCCAGCTGAGGTAGTGGTAGGAAGGAAGGGGAGGAGGAGGTACCCCTGGCACACACACATTCACTCACCACGGGCATTTCCGTCACACCAGGGCCCCTCAAGAGCCAAATCTCACCTCCTCTAAGGACACGGTTACCTCATTCTCACCTCCTCCTCCACACCAGTCATTGCCAAGGGCAGCTATCCTGGTACGTCACAGCATTAGGGATGGAAATCCTATTACAGGTGATACAAACGCCTCTAGGTTTCCACTGTCTGCCTATAACCCTTGCTGCCTAGATGCAATTCTGAAAAACAGGCTTTTCCCCCTTCTGGCCCTGTTCCCTCCAGCTGACTTTTTCTTGGTTTGTCTCCAAGGGAAGAATAGCAGACAGGACTATGGCTTCAGAGAAAAGACATAGGGTGTTCCTAGAAACCAGAATTCCATCTCACAAGAACCCCTAGAAGTCTACAAAATTTCTAAATGACTGGTAGAAGTTCCCTCTATGGAAGGGCTCAGTAGGGGAGGAAGTTGCAAAGAAAAATTTCTTCTCTTTCTGAGTCTCGGGTATATCTATTAGGAATACACTGTTTTACGTCAGAATTATATCAGCATAAAAGTTAAACTCAAGTGTCAGGAATCCAGGAGAAGTCATACCAATTCATTTCATTGCATCCAAAGGATTTGACTCTCTGATATACTACATTTTCCCTTATTTTCATAAATACCTGGTAGTGAGGCAGGACTGAGCTATTTAGTCCTGATAGAAAGACTTTGCTAAAACGGTTGGGAATCCGTTTAGTCTTATTTAGAATCATTAAAGGGTTGCATAGTTGGTTACTTTTTGTTGATTTGAAGGCTCATCAATATTTTGATGCAATTCTTTGCAAAAAAAAAAGGCATATCTGTGGTGGCTTCTCCATTACATGGTACTGACTTTTTCCCATTACACTGATTAAAAAAGCATTTGTGGAAAAATGAGCAAAACAGTCTTTTAAAAAATAGACAAGACTTCTTCCCTAATTAATTTTTAAAATGCTGAAAACCAGAAGGAGTGAACATAATCTATTTACAGATAAACATAATTTGTTTGTCTAAGAGTCAAAAGACAGTGGCTCTAGCATTAGTAATGCTACTGATACACTGAGTGGCCTGCACAGACTCTCCTCCTTGAGCCTGCATTGGGAGGGATGCTGTCTGAGATCCCCTTTAGCTCTAACATTCTGTGATTCAATCTCCAGAAAGGCCCTCATATGCAGAATACAGTTGCTACCTAAAACTGCCTCTGGTTTTTGACCACAAAGCAAATCTCTGTTCACATTTAAATCCCCCTCTCCATTTCTCCTTTCATTTAAAAAGGGAATGTCTGCTAAAGATTTAGAAGAGAATCCCAACACCAGTAGTCAATTACCAAAATCAGCTTTCAGTACTAGCATCCCATCCTACCAATGTGTACCCCATGAGACCCTGAGGCAGGTGATGTGCAAGGTCAGTCTCCCCATACTCTAACCACAGGGGGCTCACAGGTAAGGACTGGCACTTATAGTATATATTGGGGTCTGGAGAAAAAGGGAAAGGGCCTCATGCTTTCTTGTGGACAGTCCAAATAGGATGGGAAGAATGGGAAACAACCAGGGTTCTCTGCCCACAAGAGGAAGCAAACCCACCATTTGCTGGCTAAATGACAGTGAACAAATAATGTAATTTCTCTGTAGTTGGGTTTTCCTACCCATAAAATGGTAAAAATAACCTTCATAGTTTCTGTACCAGTTAAAACTAATGCAAGGACATAAAATATCTAGGATAATGCTTGGCACATAGTATAAACTCAATAAATACTAAGCAACATTGATTCTAATTACTACTAGTCTTCCCAGAATAGCTTGACAACCTGAAAAAAAAAAAAAAACCCACCTAGATGTGGATTTGGAGCCTTCCCTTAAGTTCCCAAGAGATATATTCTAATCTGTTTTTCTGCAAAGAAAGGAGCCAGAACACAAATCCAGGTAACAAGCATCCAGAAAGAAACAGGCCTTGGGGTGGCAGAAACAAAGTGATATGGAATGAGGGGTTTAAACGTCTGGGATCCTACCTCAGGTATCCAGGTAAATCAGAAGAAGCCAACGTTATCACCAGCCAGGCCAGGCCTGTGAGGGTGTGGTCTTTGTGCCCAGGAACTGCATGCACCAGGAGCTTGCGCGGAGGGAATCCCCTTTCCCGCTCCTTGAGGCTCTGGAGCTTGCTACAGAGAGGCAGGGAGCTAGTTGCTCCAGGGGTGCCCTGGAACTCAAAGGACCAACACCAACACCGGGATTCCTCCCTGGAGTCCTGATGAGTCGAAATCTCTTCTGGAAGGATCTGACCAAAGGGCCCAGAAAAGGGACTCTGCCTAAATTCTGCTTTCTCTCAGCTGCTACAGGAGAAAAAGCCGCGTCTACAGGGTAAGGTAGAGAAGACTGTGCTCCTAAAATGTTGCACGTGAGAGTCTGGACAGGGAGAACCTGAAAGTTGCACGCGGCCCCAGATCTGCACAGCCTCCAAAAGCTTTCCTTATAGAATCAGTAGAAACGAGAGACCCGACTCTCAGGCAAAGGCACCGCTTGGAGAGGGGCGTGCACCTCTAGAGGGAGAGAAGGGTTAAGTGAGGTGCTTCCCAGCCTTTGCATCCCAGTGTGTTCCCCACCCGGAAAAGAGGGACTTGGGGGGAGGAGGCTAAAGAAGATAATGCTGCCTCTTCTTTGCAACAACAGACAAGATCCCCTCCCGCAATTAGTCTTGCACACCAGATTGTTGAAGTGCAAAGAACCAAAGAGTCTTGCCTTCCTGAATCCTCCAAAGCAACTGAAACAACCAGAGGGATCTACCTGGGGGCTGCAATTTGCGTAGACCCACCTCTGCCCGGGCCCGGAGTCTGGGAATTGGGGCTCCCCTCATCCGATGAGCACACCCCTCGCTCTGCGTTTCCCCACACGCCCTCCAGCTCTGCGCTCCGGATCTTCCCAGGTGCAGCACAGGGCTCCCCCACTCCCTTGCTCCGCCCAGGTGCGATTTGTGGAGCCGCGGGGAGAAAGAAGGTGGCTCCCACTGCAGCCTCCGCCCCTGCGCTGTCCTCCAACCGGTTCGGACCCCTGCCTACTTACTAAGCACTGGGGACTCCCACTCCCTACCTCCCGCACACGCAGCTCCAACTAAAGGCCAGGGGTCCCCTTCTCACCCTGGAACTGTGGAGACATCCTGGACGCCCATGTGCCGGCAGGGGAGGTGGGCGTGGGTCTACCAACCCGGCTGCGGAGATGAAGGGGTGTAAAAGCAAGCGGTGCTGGAAAAGGGAGGAGACTGTGGTCCTCTTAGAGCCAGGAAAAGCTTCCCCGGTTCAAGATCTGACCATTCAGTCACCGCCCAAGATGCCAACGCATTCAGATTACAGCGGGGAGGTTTGTTTGTTCCTGGGGAGGGAGATCGCTCCTCCCCAGGAACCCGGCAGTTTGCCTCCCCAAATCCCCCCAGAGCCCTGGAATTCCAGGCTCTGTTCCACCTCTGCGCACCCCCGCCCCCAGGTATCCAACCCCTCCCCCATCTGTATTTACACACCAGGGTCAGCAG
>NW_026000241.1:25181092-25182018 GCF_001458135.2 Marmota marmota marmota
ACTTAAACGTCTTTCCCCCTCCTCCAATGACCACTCAGGTATAGCCCCTTGCCTACATTACCAGAGCCATTTCATCCCCTTCACCCTTGGGCAGTCCTACTCCCCCCACCGCCTCCAGCTTCCTCCTGCGCCCCCACCAGCAAATTTTTCCTCCCGGAATCACTTACTTCACCCACCCAGATCTGCACTTGCAGTTCCCACGGTGCACAACCGAAAGCCACTCCAAGGATTTTATTACCGAGTTGGGGGTGGCGTGCGCAAGGGAGGACTGACCCCCACTATGGATAGAGCTTCAGCGGTGGCCACAGCCTTCCCCCACGTCCCACCTCCTTCTGCTGCTATCTAGTTTCTATGGGCAAAATAAGCACCGATGGGTCCCAAACCCTCGCTCTGGAGCGGGAGCTGCAGGAATTGAAAAGTCGACTAGAAGAGCATACAGAGAGAAATGGGCACATGCATATGGCAAGGGGAGCTGGGGGAAGGGCGCACGCGAGAACTAAACGTGCTATTTGCTCCGCGCGGGGTGAGCACCGCACGGGGTTGGGGGGGGATCACACAAAAGTTTGCAGACTATTTGCATGGCAGTCGGCTGCACACGAGTAAGGAGGGTCGACTCCTCATGGCCAGGCGGGTTCTCTCCAAGGGTCTGTGTCAAAGAGTCCAGGGGGGTTGGACAGAAATGGCTCAGAACTGGGTGACAGTTCTCCTCTACTTGTTCCGGGAGGGACGGCCTAAGCACCCGTGCAGAGAGACAATCCCGCGCTCTGCGAAAAGCAACAGGCGGCTGCACCTTACCTTGCGCCAGTCCGGGCTTGGGATGGCTGCTCCATCCTCGTGGCGCAGGGAGGAGGCGTTTGGTGTATATGCCTAGGAGTATTCTAGCTGCCAGAGCTGCAGTGGCCCGCCACCTCCAACGGCTGCAAGCT
>NW_026000241.1:25182323-25208001 GCF_001458135.2 Marmota marmota marmota
GGTTTTTTTTTTTTTGGGGGGGGGGGGACGGGGAAGAATACGGTAGTACCCCGCTCTATACACACACACAACTCCGACCTCTTGTGCCCAGAAGATCCCAGGATGAATTTTCTCTGCAGTTACTGAAGTCCAAAGTTTAGGAGTTAAGGTGGCCCTTAATCCCCACCCCCAACCAATCCAGCTTCCCCAAAGAAGGAGGTGTTAGGTTTCAATTTTTCCCTTCCTCTTCCAGGGATAGCTTTGAATGTGCAGCAGAAATGGAATGTATAGCTTCCTTAAGAAGTGTGTGTGTGTGTGTGTGTGTGTGTGTGTGTGTGTTAAGAATAAGGGAAATTACTGGTTTTAGTGATGTTCTTATTTTATGATTTTAATTATATATCAGATCTGTGCCAGACCCAATTTAGGACAGAGAAATCTGTCTCCCGAGACTCAACAAATACCACCTTCTTTCTAAAACCCTTTCCCACTCACTTCTACCCCCATCCCAGGCAGAATTAATCTTTCCTCTCTTATTTTTGCTGTCACAGAATTGCATGTGTCGAGGGCTTGCAGAACCTACATATTGATAGATTTGTATTTCTTCACTCACCCTTGAGTTTCCCCTTCTTTTTGGTTCCCACTGCAACATCCAACAGTGTTCTGTATCTAATGGCTACTCAAGGAATGCTTATCCAGTTGAAGGTCATTTTCTCCTTCAAAAACAGCTAAAATCTGGTGTCTGTAGAATTAAAGGGACGCACATGATAAAGCCTTTAAGAGTTTCTGAAGGAGAGGACATATCTAAATATATTCATAGCCCCTTTGCTATTTCACGCATTTGTGTTTTCAGTTAATCTTCTCCCCTTGACCACTGACTTCTATTTGCTGGATTCCCAAAGGCAAAAGAAAACCACTGTTGAGCAACCGCAGAGAGCAAGAGTTACACACTCAACTGACAGCACCCAGAGCAAACCCATTCCAGGTGGAGAATGACCAAAAAATCTTTATCATTTTGTGACCTATGTCAAGTATGTTGAAAGTCTGCCAAAGCTTCCTCATTTCCAATGAACCTCTCTTATTCTGGATGCATTTTAGAATAAGCTAAGCAAAGTTTCAATGCTGAGAGGTGAAGAGATGTGCTTGGTAGTTTAGGTATATTTTAAGTCATTATTTGTTTTCTTTCCCACTTCCATTACTGAATGGATACACAGATGCCCTATGAAAAAGATTCATGATATAGGATAGGATATTAGACTAAACTATTCTTAAGATATCTTCTACAATTTTAAAATACTGTGATTTGAAAGGTTATGGTGTGAATTTTTATTTCCTACATTTTTGCATTTTTAAAAATGAGATTTTAGGACCCAGATGTAAGTGCATATGGATAGCAGGTATGCAATTTGGTATAATTGTTTTGAAGGGAAATTTGGTATTATTATTGAAATGATAATGTTTTTATTTTTATTTATTTATTTATTTATTTATTTTGCATCTCATCGTCTCAGTGACTATACTTCTAAAAATTCCTCTTCAGGAAATATTTGAGGATATACAACAATATTTATCTGCAAAGATATTTGTTGCTGTGTTGTTTATACAAGTGGAAGATTGAAACCAAACAGGGCAGAATGGTGAAATATTTTATTAATCTATTCAATAAAATGTTAATAGGAAATTAAGCTGTTGTTTTAGGTAAATAGATGAATATTGTCAAGGATGATGGGTATCATTTTAGTTGAAAAACTTCAGATGCACAAGTTGACACATAGAATAATAAAAATTATGATTTGGAGTTAACAGATATGGTTTAAAACCAGACATTTCTATTTGCTGGCTACAGGATCTTTGACTTGAACCTGAGCTGCATAAATGGATTGATGGTATTTGTAAAGCACCTATTCAAATCTCTACATGGTGATTTTCATTGGCAATCATTAAATGTTTATAAGTAAGTTTAAATTATAATATATTTTCTGTTAAAAATATAAAAAGAGGCTTAGCTCTACATTAAATATATTTCAGTTTTAACAGTGATTATCCTTTTTGGTACTAAGATTTTCAAAACATTTTTATAGTAAACATAAAATAAAAATCATATAGTAAAACCTAATGGAATTTGTTTTTAATGCAGTTATATTTTAATTAAATCTTTAAACAATGTTTATAACTATTGATACAGGAAACCTCTACATTGGTGACTTTCTGCTTTTTAAGTTGATTTCATCAACAAGTCATCAAAATGACTAGCTGACTGTTGGTGTCACCCATGCTATAAAAAGGATAAATGACAGCGCATGGAGTTTGTCACCTCTGATATAAACTTAGATTTGTTTTGTAGCAACGAGAAGTCATGCCCAGCTCAGCAAAATATGGTGTTTAATATGAAGAGCTGATTGGTTCTTACCTCTTCCTTGTCTTGACAGCCAATTAAAAGAAATGAAAAAGAAGAAAAGAAGCATCAGAAGCTGCATTTTTAACTTTGGATTAGTGAACAAGAGAATTAAGTCTGCATTGAAGAATCATAAGAGTCAGTGACCTTCATATCTATAGCAGTGGCCTCTCTGGGTCAGAGGTGGATCTTTTGTATAAGCTGTCTATGCATATTAGAAACATTACAGAAATATATAGGCAATATGATTTATTGATTTTTTTGTTTGTTTGTTTTGGTACTGGAGATTGAATTCAGGAGCACTTGACCATTGAGCCACATTCCCAGCCTCTTTTTGTATTTTATTTAGGGACAGGGTCCCTGAGTTGCTAAGCGCCTTGCTTTTGCTGAGGCTGGCTTTAAACTCGCCATCCTCCTGCCTCAGCCTCCCAAGCCACTGGATTACAGGGGATTGATGTTTTCTGTTTAACTTCATTTAGAAATAAAAATGCATTGTTATAAAATCAATGTGTTCTAGATAATCTTGCATTAAAGAAAATCCCTTAATTTTTGAATTATATTCTTTCTTTGAAACACTCTACAGAAATAGAAATGTAGTCTTCTCACCACCCAGGAATTGAGTTTCTGAAATCTGAATGGATGGGGTGCCTGAGGTCCTGCCAACTAATGAGTGAAAGGGATGGAGACATGAAGATGCCATTACCATCAATCCTTTGTGGAAGGTGGTCCAGTTAATAGAAAACCATTCTGAAGCTTCTTGACTTAAGATAACAACAATCATTTATTCAGCCTGAATCTGGAGTTTGGATAAGGCTCACTGAGGAAGGCTCACCTCTGCCCCACTCTGTGTCCCCTAGGAGCCTTTGACTCAGAATTGAAGCACATACTTCCCAAATGGCTCACTCGCCAGCCTGGCAGGCTGTACTGGTCATTATTCAGAAGCTCAACAGGAGCTCAGGGACAAGGACCTTGGTTTCTCTCCAGGCAGAGATCTCCATGTGTATCTTCCAGGTTCTCATAGTCTTCCTCATCACATGGTGGTTAGGTTCACAAAGATAGCCCCAGTAGCAGTCAGACCTTCCTTGGATAACAAACGGTTTAACAGTGTCAATTTTATTGGTTCATCCATTCTTTATACAATATTACAAAGTTTAATCCAGAACTTACCAGGCAAAATGAACTACACAATCATTTAAATGCTTTAGGCAAATTGATATTTTTTTTCTTTCATTTGTGGGTATAATTTCATTAAGAATTGAAGAACTAGTCAATTCGATAAATAATCACTGTTTTCTATATATCTTTTGAAATTTTAGTGATAAATCCACATAGTGAAGTCTGAATTCCTTATCATGATTTAAAAAAAAAAAAAACTGTGCAATTTAGCCCTCTTCTCAGTCTTATATCAAAACTTCCTATAGCTTTTCATCAGTTGGCTTATGTCCCTTTAACTCTCAGCTCGTAGCCATGCATGGAGTATGTGTTTGATACATACTTATTGAAAAGATGAATAATTCAACACCCCTTGCCTTTCCAAGCCAATCGTTCCATCTCCAAAATGGCAATATTACTCGTGAGCCACTCCACGGGGAAGCTAATTAATTCTCTGAAACTAGAAAATATTTTGAAGTTCCACAGTACTTTAGAAGCACTCAAGAACATTAATATGTGCAATAAAGACATTATTATTACTTCCCTGACACATAAATGGTGAGTAATCCCTTTTTAATGTGTTTGTTTTGAATACACTTGACAAATTTGCAGAGAGCAATGTATTGGGGGCTCAGTTTTATTAATGGACACCTCATGTGGACTGAATACTACATGATCTCTTCTAGTTCTATTGTTTGCTCATTTCTCTAGCTTTTAAAACTGTGACTTATACATGCTTCTTACAAGAACAGTGACCATGACATGAGGATCAGCCTTCTAGGGGTCTGGGTCTTAATAGGTAGTGTGGATATCAACAGGATTTTAGCAGTGCTTCAGCACTACTTACCGTCATGTATCTACTAACCTCATGGTCTAATGGAGAATCCTCTTCCAAAGCTGGAACTCTCTGAATCTCTTCCCTAGGAATTTTGTACAAGATAACTGGGAGGATTGGGTTAATCTCACCGGTGGCTAAAGCTGCAAGACATAAATCACAGGAACTATGAGCTTGTGTATTGTCTGCCATGTGAAGAAAACCACACTGCAGTGTAGGTGATAAAGCTGCCACACAAGGATGATGTTAATGACAGTAGTTCCCTGTAAGGTCTGCATCACTGGTACCCACTACTTACAGGTCCAGCCATGTCTCTGGTTTTCTACACCTTTTTATTTGTTTTCTTGTTTCCATAAATTTGCCTTTCTGTTTAAAGTAGTTGAAATTTGGTTTCTGTCGTTTGGGACCAAAAGATTTCCTTCCGACTAATGCAGCATAGAAGAAAGATTTGAGAAATGCTTCCTAGAAAATGTTTGATTAAAGATTGGAGAGAGAGAGCACATGAGGATGCTTTGATAAGAGGCTTTTATACCTTTTGAAGTTAAAAGCCCGGTAAACAACATATACCGAATCTTATTTTTCAGACAATAAAAGTAGTACCTTAACTGTAAAAACAGGATCCCAGTGTTTGTGATTTCCTAGAATATATGCCTCATAAGAGCAGAGATATGGGTCGTTTATCACTATGCTCTGGCAACTAGAATAGAATTTCTGCATTTAGTCGGAGGTCAATACATATCTGTTTAATAAGTTAATGCATTTTTTGTTGTACCTCTTCCTTCCTTTCAGTAGAAATATGAAAACCAGTTATTTTTGAAGTTACTCTCTAAACCAGTCACTGTGCTAAAGTGTCATCAAAAATCTCATTTAATTTCTTACCAGACCTGGGGGTGTATGCAGGGAGCAACTAAGGATTGAGAAGACTTGTTGCCATCAGATTAAACAGTTTGTTTAAGGGCACACAGGTTCTAGATGTTGCAGTCAGGATTTAGACTCAGGATCATCTATCTCCAAAATGTGTATTCTCTCTACCATGCCATAATCACATGATAACGTGTTTTTCTATATGGCAGAAATTTCTTCTGGGTAGTTAGTTGAAAAGGGGTAGAGTTGGATTTCATATGTGAGTTTATCTTTGAATATCAGGCGTTTAATGAACACAGAATTAGTCTCTTCGTATGGATGAAAGCAGAAGTCGATGGTGCACCTTTCAGTGTTCAGCAGGCAGTATCTATCTGACAGATCTCATTATCAAGATGTAAGCTAATGGCTGGGGATATAGCTTAGTTGGTAGAGTGCTTGCCTTGCATGCACAAGGGCCTGGGTTCAATCCCCAGCATCACCACCACCACCAAAAAAAAAGAAAGATGTAAGCTAACTCCTTTTCTTTGCCATTTCTTCTTAATACCTTACTCCTTTGTAGCCATTGGCACTCCACAAAGCCTCTTGGTATCACCATTCTCAACCCCCAGGTGCCTGCAGGCTCTAACTAGATGCCTGATTCCTTGAGGATGACCTGGGAAATGTTGGGTAAAGGAATTGATTGATAAACATCCCACACACACCCTCCTCCTCTGTCGATAGGACTCTGAGGCATATTCTACACTGTCTCCTGGAGGTCCTCAGTATAACCAAGTGACAAAACTAACTTGCTCAAAAGTGAACCCTTTATTGATTTCCTTCCCATTCTTGTCCCATGTGCCTTAAACCTCTATCAGAACTTTCCAAATAAGCTACTTGAGTCCATACGCTTATCCCAAGGATGTGCTTCTGGAATAACCCAAGCTAAGACATCTGTCCAGCCCATTCGCTCCTGATTCTTAAAGGAAAGGGCCAAATTACCTTGGTGAGTTTAAAAGAGAAAAATGTTTAAAAGAAGAAACTGAGCCATTGTCCATTGCATTCTTCTTGTTTGGAGATAGCAAGTTTATAAAACATACAAGAAGTTCAGGCTGCCCTCTGTCATGTACCAGGCTTGTCCTCCTGGGAAGATCTGACTGAATGAATGAACCAGTGAGTTTAATTCAGAAATGATTTATCGGGACATCTCTAGGTCCTTGTAGATCGAAAATTGAGTTTTCCAATAAGTTTTGTAAATAATACATGGGACTTTTTGACCTACATCTATATTAGATACACACGATTCATAATGGACAAAAAGTGGAAATAACTCAAATATCCTCCACTGGCAAACAAAATATGGGTATATCCATGAAATATTGTTTGGCAATAAAAAGTGTTGACATTCATTCAATATTTTAAAACTTCTATTAGAGAGGGTTTTTAATGTTCTAAACCCAAAGAAATGACAAATGTCTGAGATACACTGGTTACACTGATCTGACCATTACATATTATACACATGTATTAAAATGTCATACTTTACCCAAGATTATGCAATTATTATGCATCAATTAAAAATAGAATATATTTTTAAAAGGTGAATAAAGTACTGACATATGCTACAGTGCAGATGAACTTAGAAAACATTGTAGTTGGTGAAAGAAGCCAGTTCCCCAAGATTACATAAGATACTCCTCTATTCATATGGAATTGCCATAACAGGAGATCTACAGAGAAAGTAGATTATGGTTGGCTGGGGCTGGGGCTGGGGCTAGGGATCGGGCTGGGGCTGGGGCTGGGGCTGGGGCTGAGACTGGGGCTGAGGCTGGGGCTGGGGTAGGGGAGTTATGTCAAAGTGTGTGGGCTTTCTTTTTGTGGTGACAAAAATGTTCTAAAATCGTCTCAATTGGTGGTTGCTCATATCTGTGAATATGCTAAAATCCATTGAAATGTATATTTTAAATAGGTGAATTATATAGTATGTGAGTCATCTGTCAATAAAACTATTAAAGTTAGGCCCACACGATGGTGAAAAATGTTAACAATAAGGAAAGCTGAGTGAAAGATACACACGAATGCTATATTATTTTTTTCAACTCTTTCCTCATCTTCCTTCTCTCTGGAGAACTAATTAAAATAGGGACCCAGGTGCATAGGACATCCCATTTCTTCCTCAGATCTCCATTATCCTTCATGTCTGTCTTCCTGCTACTTTTCAGACATCAGATTTGGCCAGACATGGTGTTGTCACAAATTCAGGAGTGGAATTAATATTCCTACTACTCGATAAAATGAGCCAACTCAGTTTGTAATTGTAGAGGTTTGTAAGAAAAGAGAAAAAAAAAAAAAACAGGTGGTATCAACAACTGATGCCAAAGTGGCCCTCTGCAGCAACTAATTATTCTTATTTTTTTTTGCAATCCATTCTAGCTATTTTCATTACTATTTGCATATTATGAAAATGGTACCAACCATCAGCCCGCATGTCAGCTACAAGTTGATGAAAGCTCACTTTCTGTTCCTCCTTCTGTGGCACTCATGGAAATCAGCACAATATTTCTGTTAGCTGGGTCTGGAGTCAGCTTTGTATCTAATTAGGGGGTTGGTTTTCCTCTTTTGTAGTAGGGTGTTGTTTTAGAGATTTGACAAGGAAACTTTCCTGACTGTTCCCCATTTCATGGTAAGAATCCAATCATGTGAGGCAAGTCCCCTTGCAGGAGTAGAGCCTGGGGTTTCAGTCTTTCTCAACACTTTAGGGACAAAGGAAGCCACCGATGAGCTATCCAATCCTCCCTGGCTTCAGTGTTTTCTTCTATAAATGAGAGGATTGGCCAAAATCATCTCTAAAGTTCCTCATCAGTCTTGACATTCTCTAAGATGCAAGCATTTTCCTGAAGCTTACTGACACACAGTTGCCAAACACCAGAGGAGTGCTGATATGTTGTTAGCTAATATTATCTCTCATCTGTTTGCAGCTTCTTACTGGGAAATCATCACTGGGAGCAGTTCAGTGGTGTTCGGATGTCTGCTCTGAGGAGAGCTGTGGGGAATGCAGGAAGAGGGAGAGATGCAGAAGGTGGACACCTCCCATCTGGGAGTGGATGCTATCACTGTATTAGGATGCTGACACAGAGTCAGAGAAACCAACAGCAGGCTGGTCTCAGTGCCTAGAAGATGAGTATTACATAAGTGCAATTTTACTTGCTGCGTTAATCTTTGCTGAGGTAATTGCCTTCATTCTATTTTCAGTGTGTTGTTGGCAATGCTGCATGGCCCTACTGACAGTTGTTCAATAAAAATAGAGATGGTACCCAAGAGAAAAAGCACAACACTCACATGCGTCCAGTGTTCTGCTTCTATCAGCCACTGTACTCAGTTCCTCAAGAGGGAAGAGGAGAGGCACCTGTGGAGAGTCTTATCAGGATCAAGATGGTGCTAGGTTAACAGGTTGCTGGGTGTGTCTGGCCTACACTCTACACACAAGGAGCCGTGCAACAATTTCAGCAAAGGGGACCTTTTCAAAATGAAGGCACTTTGAAGTTACAGTATTTGCTTCACATTCCATTTACTTTTAGGTTATAGCCTCCTTATCTTCCATATGCATCAACCAATGAAACCAATTTTACCTGCTAGATATCTTTTAATGGTCCACACAGTGCTGTGTTCCTCTCCTCTCCCCTGCTGCTGCCTTGATTCAAAACACTATCATTCCTCACCCATGTTCTATAATATACTGCTAAAAGGCCTTGCAATCCCCAGACCTCCTCTCTCCAACCCCCTTCCTTTATCTAGCCAGGAGTGTCTAGCCTCCAAAGTGATTGTGACATTCCTCACTAGACATTCTTTAGTGGTTCCTGAGGATATGAAAGGTAGCAGAATACAACAGTCACTAATATGGCATTATGTAAAAATGTGGATGTGTAACCGATGTGATTCTGCAATCTGTATTTGGGGTAAAAATGGGAGTTCATAACCCACTTGAATCTAATGTATGAAATATGATATGTCAAGAGCTCTGTAATGTTTTGAACAACCAATAATAAAATAAATAAATAAATAAATAAATAAATAAATAAATAAAATAAAATTTTAACTTCATTACAGAGTCAGTGAGTATCATTATAATCTTGTCTGCCTATTTTAACAGTTTCATCCCCTGCCATTCTCCCTTCTTGTATGATCCAGCCAAATTTAGATGCTCACCATTCCCCCCTATTGGCTACATTTTTGTCCTCTGTCTGGAATACTTTCTGGTTTCTCTAACTCACATGGGTGGTTTCTCCTTAACTTTTAGGTATCTCTCACCAACATCCTCTAGAGTTGGCTTGCTTAACTCGCAAGGCAACCTAAGGACCATTTCCTCCCTTTCTCAATGTTCCATCTACACATTTCCAATATGGCAGGAATCAAGTTAGCATTGTCAGGCTGAACTCAGTTGCAATGACATTAAGGCCAAGACAGCGTGTTGGATATTCCTCTCCTTAGCATTAAACTACAGAAGAACTGCTCAGTAAATGCCAAAGGAAGAGACTGGAAAGAATATTTATGAAGCACATAAGATATGTCAGGCTGCATGCTTGTGATTTTTTTACTAAAGCTCTTGCATTTGGGGATGGGAGGAAAGAAGGGAAAATAAATAGTCTATGAGTTGTATCTGGAAGAGTAATAGAATAATAAAAGTAATGAGAGGAAGATAAGATATATTAATAATAAAAATCATGTATATTAAAAAGTCAATATACCATAAAGTTCTGGAGTATTGAGTAGAATTTAATAAATCATGGAAGAGAAGGAAAACTAAGGGTGATACTAAGGAAATTAGAACTTTGACTCCAAATGCCTCTCATTACTGAAGAGAGAGGAAAGGCCCTGGGATTCTCACTATTAAAGCCACCTGGCATATTTGAGGATGACCTTGATGTTCAGCATCTGGTGTATGGAGTGGATTGGAAAGTGTAGATATCACAAATCAGGGGAAGTCCTGTAATCACTCTTCATGAGCTGCAGAAATATTAAACAGAATTCTCAAATAGATACTTTATACCTGTATAATTTAGTCATAGGTTATAGCAAAAGTTTTCTCTAATTCTCTTACATATCAAAGATTTTTGACGTTGACTCCTAGTGGGGAGTGTTGGGAGGTGAGGTGGGACAAAGAGCAGACAGGAAATTATAATGGGTCTTGAAGAGTGTCCTGTGGAGTTAGTACTATATCATGAAGGATATGGAGGCCATTATCGAATTTGGAACAAGGTATGTCACAGTCACATTTGCCATTCAGAAGTGCTGTTTGTAAAATGGATTGGAGGGAGAAGGATGTCATTTGAGATAGTCATCTAGGTGAGAAAATTTAGTGTTCTGAATCAAGACAGTGGGAGCGGGAATGGTGAGGCATGGAAAAATAAGGGTGATGATTTGAAGATAAATCATGCAACTGACTCATGCTATGATAGATTCCATTATCCTGTCCATGTGTGGAGTTAGTGAGGCATTCCTCACCCTTCAAGATTCCCATGACCAAAAGGATCCCAGCTCTACTGCGGCAGACACACTTGGTTGTCCATCCAATGACTGTTGTCTTCCCAACCTTCTTCCCACAGAGCCCATGTCTCATCACAGAGGCTGAAAATCTATATCAGTAGCTGCCCTTGTGGTGAAAGATGGACGTCAGACAAGATTATAGTCAATAGAATCTAAAGGGAAGCTTGCTGGGAGGTCTTCTAGTAAAAGCTTTTCTCCCACAAGATGAGTGATATCCTTCTTCTACTGGTCACTGCTTTGCCATATTTAGGTGTGATGTCTAGAATCAGTGCAGGCATCTTGAAACCATGAGGGAAAATCCCTGAAGACAAAAGTCAGCTTGAAGATGGAGAAGTGGAAAAACAGAAAAAAGCTTGGGTCTTTATTGATGTACTGCCGCAGTCTGGCTGGGCACAATTCAGGAGCCACTTGTCAAAAGAAACGAACTTTATTTTTAGAACCACACAAGCCAAACAAAACAGCTCCTCAGGAAAAACCCTCAGAGCCCAACTGCCACCACTAGCTTCCCACAAGCCTCTCTCACCACCACCACCCTTTCCCTCTCCCACAATCCTCCTGCTCTTGAGGCCGATTGGCTGGGTCGCCTGGGCGGAGCCAAAAGAGTCCCCCAATGAGCAGCTCCATGGTCTGAAAGGGCAGGGAAACAGCCCAATGAGCATCACCACAGAGGAGCCAATCAGCTAGATGTTGCTGGGGCCGCTGTGAGCCAATCATCAGCTGGCAGCTGGAAGTTTGCTGGGGCCCCTTCCGCTGTGGCTGAGCTATTAAATCAGCCCTAGCCAGGCATGGTGGTGCATACCTGTAATCCTAGTGGATCAGGAGGCTGAGGCAGGAGAATCACAAGTTCAAAGCCAGCCTCAGCAAAAGTGAGGTGCTAAGCAACTCAGTGAGACCCTGTCTCTAAATAAAATACAAAATAGGGCTTGGGATGTGGCTCAGTGGTACAGTGCCCCTGAGCTCAATATCGGTATCAAAAAAAAAAAAAAAAAGAAAAATCAGCCTTATAACCACCTACATCAGGACTTTCACAATATAAGAATGAAAAACCTTATTTTAAAAGTTCTTTGTTACTCAAAGGGTGGTTAGCAGACCGATAGTATCAATATCACTAGAAACTTGTTAAAAACTGCAGAATCTTGAACATTATCCCAGAAATACTGAACCAGAATCTGCCCTTTAACCAGGTCTCCAGCACAAATCAAAGCCACTTTTAATTGGGTAATCTTTTGCTTGAAGTTGGAAGCATCCTAATTAATATTCACAATATGCACAGATCCTCTTCTAAATAGAATTTTCACTTTCTTTTGTTATTCAACAATACTTGACCATCCCTCTAACACCAAATGCATTTTATTTTGTCATATATAAGTAGTACAGCAGGAATCATCTTGACCCATGCAACTCTATAAATTCCTTAAGCGTAGGCTCTATCTCCTATTCTTTTTAATATTCACCCTTGCAACTTAGAAGGAAGCTCTTTGTAAAAGAGTAGGCATTCAAATATTTGTCAAATGAAAAGGTAAAAGAAATGATCATTTCTTGGTCATTCCTTTGGCCAGTGAAAAATTTTAGAACCTTCAAGACTTATGCAAAATGACTCCAAAGCATGATCTTCATGGGGTTATAAACGTATTCTGTTTTCTCATGCAACCACTTTCCCAGGCAGAGCCTTATTCCACAGAGTTCTTCAGAGTCAAGATGTTCAGTGAAACTTGGGCCTTCTCTCTGGTGGACCACATCACTACTCTCTTCCTAGAGCTTAATTGCCTTACTGTCCTTGGAATAATGAAAGTCATCTTAAGGCTGTCTTTGTCACAGTGACCAGCTTCAGGCCCCTTGGGATCACTCTATACCCATAGGTGGTTTATTTAAAGTAATCAATTCCAGAAATCAATCCACTATTTAGCATCAAGCACTGACCACTGAATAAGACCAGAGAGGAAATCCCTGTCCTCCTAGAATTCAGGAAAAAACAAAATGTAACAGGCACATTCCAGCTGACTGTGCCTTCCTTAAAAGACTCTGGCAGTGGCCAAGCTTAGAGAAGCTAGAATGCTAGTATAAATATAGAAAATTGATTTAACTTTTTTTCATTTAATAAAAAGCATCTATAGATTTAATAAAGTAGAAACCCTGCATATAGGTCATCCAAATAGAGGACACACACACACACACACATCCCATACACAAAGAATAGCTCTTAGTCATCTTATAATACACGCAAAAAGATACAGAAATTGCATTTGACTTTCTACTATATCCATGACTTTGTAAATAAACCTTCACAGGCCATCCTGTAAATCTGTATGCTGGCCTGCTTCCTCAATACCTGGCAATGCAACCAACATTGCAGATGTGGGGTAAATAAAGCAAGTTCCAGACCCAAAGAGAAGCTTTAGTCATAACTCCACTCTGACGAGAGATGGGAAGTGACCCCAAATCAGTCTTAGTGTGTTCAAATAAGAACCATCCTTTTGATCATGAATACCCCTCCACCTCAAATTTTGGAGCAAATAAGAAAAAGCATGCAATTTAAAAGAGAAAATAGTTTCAAAAAATTCTTGAGAGCTACGTGACATAATTCAAAAGAGGTTGCTTCTAAATCTGTCTGTTATAACAATTTTATATGTTTGCATGGGTAGTTCTCATTGGGCAAATACACAGGCATGATGTAGTAAAATAATCCCTAGCAGGGCCTACAAACAATTTAATATTGTCAACCAAAAGTCAAACTTTGCTGGACCAAATGCTCAACAAGCAAGGCTCACACACAAAAAGCACATACGGACAGCTGTGGTTACATTATCCCCAACTGTCCTTTGAAAGATAGGAAATTTCAGAAGAGATTTCAGAATCTAAGGAGGCCTAATAGCAAATTTTGCCTGTTGGAATTATGTTTCACATTAAGAAAATCAGTCATTTAATTGGTAGGACATTGTTTTTTATTCCCAGAAAAAAACTAACTTTATGTTCTATTAGTAAGACATTTTTGAGGCACTATTAATTTATAATTCTGTGGAAGTTAGTTCCATTCCCGGGAAGACAGACTTTGTTAACCAATTTGTAGTTTCCAACTTGGGTTAACAGATGACTTACTTTTACGACGAAAAAACACAGAGGAAGAAATGAAGTCCCCAGAGGCTTCAATGGCTTGCCAAAACTCACTCGTTGACAGGTAAAACCAAGTCCACAGATTCATGGCTGCTTTTGCTTAGAGCAGTGATTCCCCACTGCCATCCATTCTGCCCCCAGGTAACATTATACAACGTCTAGAGACCATGTTTGTTGTTAGAACAAGGTTGAAGGTAAGGATACTGGTAAATATCCCACAATATATCCCCAAAATGTGGTGCCGTGATTAAGAAAACCAGAAACTGAAGCTATTTTCAAAGGTAAGGGCATTTACACACACACTCACACACACACACACACACACACACGAATTCAAAGATAAACAGAAGAGGCTTTTTATGACTTGGTCATATACAATCAAGAACTTTATAGCAACAGCTAGCCTCAGAGATTTCTGTGACTCTAATCTTTCACTCTTCACTTCCCCATGTCAGCACATACTTCCTGCTCTACTTCAAACTATGTCTCCAAACAACTGCTTAGAACCATGTCCCCTGATACCTGTTAGCCTAGGCCATAATTATCTTTAGCATGGACCATTGCATTAGAATCCTAAATGGTTTATCTTCTTCAACTCTCTCCCAATGCACTCTATTTTCTACTCAGCAACCCCAATGGCCTGATGATATAATTTTGATCATGACACTTTCTTGTTGTAAAACTTCGTCATCCGCTGGGACTAATATCATATCCCAATGCAGCAGAAAATGTGTGGGACAAATTTTGGGCTGTCACAACAAATGGGGCATTATAGGCATTTAGTGCCTGCAGGCAAAAAAAGATAATTTTTCTGCAACAAGAGGAACTGTGAAGAACTGCCTTGCCCAAGCTATTTAGCACTTCTGATAGATGCAGAAACTACTTTTCCTCCTCTGTGTTCTAGTCATTGATTTGCAATTCCTAGAAACTGCCAATCATGTTTCAATCTCAGAGCCATGGAACTAGTTGACCCTTCTTCAATAAATATTCTATGTCTATCTCCTTGACCTCATTCGGGTCTCATTTGCTTTGGCATCTCATTAGGGAAACATCGGTTTACAATCTTAACTAAATTATATTTACTTCATTTAGGAGAGGGATTATTCTGCTATTTCTTTGTTTCACTTATCAATATCTGATATCATAACATATAAGTGTATTCTGTTTATTATCTGTCTCCCCATCAGAAGGGGAGCTACATGAGGGCAGGAACTTCATTTGCTCCTCTTTGTCAGTTTAGTACTAAGAACAGCTCCCAGCATAAAGAATATGTGAGGGATGAACAAAGGAACATAAACTTTGGCTTAGAAAAAAGGCTCTCCAGAAATGTGTGGCCAGAGTAGAGAGAGAGTAATATATTCCCTTCTAACTTGGTGACCATACATTTAAAAAGCCTAACATTACAAAAATTCCCAAATGCACCAAGACCTGCTTGCAAAATTATAGTTAAGAAATACTCCAAGTAGATATGCCTATGATCTTGGCTACTCGGCTACTCAGAAGTCTGAGGCAAGAGGATGGCAAGTTCACAGCCAGCCTCAGCAACTTTTAGAGATCTTTTTTTCAAAATAAACAAATAAAAAAGGAGTGGAGATGTGGTTCAGTGGTAAAGTGTAGGGCAGGGTGGGGGAGAGGGGATAGTCCTAATTGTTATTTTAATTATTGGATGAGCTTATCTATCTTTGTGGACTGGGTATTATAAATAAGCCAAGATATTTCTCAAAGTACTTCAGGAATTATGGACAAAAGGGGAACACATTCCATTAGGTCTACTTACCTAAGATATTATTAAAGCATATAAAATTTCATGGACTGTTTTGTGATGACCATGTTAGATGTGTACATTCAATAGGAATGGTGAAGTAAGGAAAATTCCTCCCCATTAACTTTGATGGGAGCTTGGTGTCTGACAAAACTGCCGTTGCCTAGGGGTCTGGTCTCAGGCCAAGGAAACAATTTCTCCTCTCAGGGAAATGTTTCAGTCTGGCGAGACAGACTCCCAACAGTCCTTTGATCAGCAAGCAGAACATGGTGTCATTCCTGTCTAAAATTCTCTGAGCTCTGATTGTCCCCATGCGTCCTCTAGCTCCCTGGCTAAACAGTGGAGATAAAGCAGAGCAGGGCAAGTGTTGTGATGCAGGAGGAAGCTCTTGCCCATCCTCATCTGGATCTGTGGACCTCACATATTTGGGGACAGCTTCTGGAGACCCAGAGTCTGCAGTGGGTATTTTTGAGAAAGTGATTTATCAGGGGTTTCTCTTGGCAGAAGGCAGGTATAGAAAGCAGAATCGGATGGGGGAAGAAATCTAAACAAAGATGGAGTCTTAACTGGAGTCTAGCTTCAGCCTGAACCCATGGTGAGTTCTGGAATTCGACACATACCACAGAATTGGTTCACCTGAAGGCAAGGGGGCCATCTTTTATCAGCCCAGGGCCTTTGACTGTTCAGGAGAATTGGATCTGACCTCCCTGGTGTGGAGTGGAAGGGAGACCTTAGCAACCAACATTTGCATCAGCTATGTGAGTCTGCCTGTGTGTGTGTGTGTGTGTGTGTGTGTGTGTGTGTGTGTGTGGTGGCTGAGGAGGTGTCCCTCTGCTATGAAAGAGATTTGGATGAAGCACCAACAGCATTTGCCTCATGTCTGCCAGAGTATCAAAGATTCATAAATCACAGGTACAATTAGCTTTTTGATTTTTTTTTTAAACCCCCAAACACTCTCTCTAAGTATCACTGCTTGGCACCAGCTCCAGTCTTTGTGGCCTTGAGAATCATGTCTGGCATCCCAAGTTTCTTCTAAGGGAATTCTGCTAATGCAGGGCAATGTCCACATGGTATTTGCAATGCCAAATAACATCTTCTTCTCTCTTTGAAATTCTCCAAGCATTTCACAAAGAGCCATTTGAGCAAGTCTCAGAGAACAATGGATGAGGTTAAGAATAAATGTTAAAACATCCGAGGTAAATATTAAAAAGAGTCCATTTTATTAGCAACTTAGAATAATAATTAAATGAAACCATTTCAGCAAGCCCTCTAGAAATCCTATTTGCATGTATATTCTTTCCATTTATTTTTATTTATGTTTTTTGAAGCAATGTGATACAGCCTCGGGTTTTATCAACCTCAGTACTATACACATTTTAGGCCAGATAATTTGGAGCTATCCTGTGCATTGTTAGGATAGTTAGTAGAATCCATGGTGTCTACTCAATAAATGGTAGTGGCCTACCCCAGCTCTTCCTCCTTACACTGCCAAATGTTCCTGGAGGGCAAAATTACCTCTGGTTGAAAACCACTGAGAGAGCTAAAGGAATCCAAGACAATCTTTGGAATCATAGCAGAGCCATTCACTAATTGTGTGTTTGGAGTAAACTACAAAGTTATGCTAAGACTTTGTTTACTCATCTGTGAAATGGGAATTCATGGGACCATTCTAATGATTTAAGTAGACAACATTGTATAGCATAGTATCTGACACATTTGTCAAGTCTAACTTTTTCTCTTGGACTAAAATACTATCAAAAGTGTTTCATATTCTTACAGATAGAAAAGTGAAAACTTGTCTTTTATACAAGTTAGGATATGATACATGGCTTAACATCAAAGAAATGCTATTGATAGAGAATAAAGTAATTCCTTCTAATTGGAAAAGATGTCACTTCCACTTTTTCCTTTCCAATTTTTACTCAATATTGTTTGAGGGAAGTAACTTGGGCATTTAAAATAACTAACATTTTCTGAATGCTCAAATACATGTTACATTCTTTGCTGTGTGGGTTATCTCCTGAGTAGATACTACTGTTCCCAATTTATAGATGACAAGCAGGAGGCAGAGAGAGCTTAAGTAAGTTACCCAAAATAGTAGGAAATAGTGGGACTGGAAATTATACCTGTAGTCTATTGGAAAGTGGGAGAGCAATGTATGTCAATATCTACAAAGATAGTTGGTGTTTTGGCAAGAAAAATACATGACAAGAAGCAGCCACAATGAATGGCCAGTTGTCTGTCAGTCTGCTTCTACCATCTAGTCCTGGAGATAAATTTCTTCTTTGCTTTAAGACTTTAGAGACCCTAAGCATGGAAGAGCTGAAGTTGCCTCTCTGTGGCCATGTGCCACATGTTTTAGATAGCTTTTTTGTTGTTGTTGCTGCCACAAAAACACCTTACAAGAACAACTAGAAGAAGAAAAGTTTATCTGGGAACTCACAATTTCAGAGGTCTCAGATAAATGTTGAATACTGGCTCCATTTCTTGGAGCTCAAGGTGAGGCAGAACATCATGCCAAAAGAGTGTGGTGGAGGAAAGCAACTCAGGACATTAACAGGAAGCAGACAGAGAGAGCCCTGCTTAACAATGACAAAACATCAACCCCAAAGGCATGCTCCCAGGAACCCACCTTCTCCAGCTATACCCTACTCACCTACAGTTACCACTCAGTTAATCCCTATGAGAAGATTAATTCACCGATTGGGTTAAGGCTTTCAAACCCAATCATTTTACCTCCAGACCTTCTTGGCATTGTCTCATACATGAGCTTTGGGGGACACTGCACATTCAAACCATAACACCAAATATAGTTCAAATGAAGACACTAAAAAAAAAAAAACACGTAAATTTTAAAAAAACCCAAGGAAGTTCTGTTTTTCTCATTATGAATATCTTGATTTTTATGAAATAACAAATATTATATTTGTTCAAATATATTTTCTCCTGTTTGGCTTGTATATTGGGTATACAGTGATGGTAAGTCTGAGTTCTTTTCAATCTCCTGAAAATTTCTTGATATTGAATCAGTGATTTTTTTGTTTGTTTGTTTGTTTTTGTACTGGGGGAACTTAACCTCTGACCCACAACCCTAGACCCTTTAAAAAAATATTTTATTTTAAGACAGTCTCATTAAGTTGCTGAAGCTTGCTTTGAACTCACGATCCTTCTGCCTCAGGCTCCTGAGCAGCTGGAATTACAGGTGTGCTACCATGCCCCTTCCCAATCAGTGACCTTGACCTTGAAATGAAGGGTTCATGACCTTGAATTGGAAAACATGCCTTTATTCTCCTAACCTTGGTCAGGCATCCTCATGTTCCTTATTTAGAGAAGGTGCCAGTAGACTTTGTCTGAATAGGCCAGGCAATAAATCTATTTAGGCTTTGTGGGCCATGAGATTCCTATCACAGCTACTCAATTCTGCCACTATAGTTCAAAAGCAGTCATGGACAATCTGGTAGATCTGTGTTCCAATACATTGTATTTGTAAAAATAGATGATGGGCAAGATTTGGCCCTTGGGCCACAGTTTTCTGACTTCAGATCAAGAGTCTTGTCTTCTGTGTGTTTATTTCACTATCAATTCTCTAATGTTTTCAACCCAACACTTTACCTACAATTAGATGATATTTCTCCCAAGTAGGTGATGCTTCATTTTTTTGGCCTTAAGATCCAAAAGGCCTGGCTTCCCTAGAAGTGGTTCCCCCATCACATATGCCAAATAAACAATTCTTTATAAAAAATGGAAAAACACAATGAATGCTTCAGTCAGATTTAGAACTTACACACTTAATAAAGATGGATTGTAGTGGAAGGAAGTATTTCTGGATAATGGTGCCTGGATAAAGTATTTAAGGTCATGAAACTATTCAGTGACAGATCCAAAAATAGAAGCGTGCTCCTGAGCCCTGTTCTGGTCCTCTACCCTGTACCATTTTACCTCTTTCCTCTAATCCTGTTTCCCTTGGTTTGAATAAAACATCATGTGTTCACTTTGCATTTCTGAGTTTAGTGTGAAATGGCTCTGATATCTCTGCTCTTTGGAGTAAAGGGCCTCTTTATCTGGTTGTGGCTAAAAAGAAGTATCAATAATTAAATAACTAAATCCATTTCTTTCTTTATTTTTTTATTTATTTTTTGTGTGTATGGCTGGAATTGAACCCAGGGCCTTGTGCATGTGAGGTAAGTACTCTACCCACTGAGCTATACCACTGTCTACTTCTTATCTCTTACTTTCTTGACACATGTACTTCATTTGATCTTTTCCTTTTATAACCATCCTTTCCATCTCACCGTTTCCTTCCCTTGTAGTTTCTGGGTTCCTTTTCCTTTCACAGGAGTCCATCCTTAATTTCATTTACTGGCTCTTTTTCCATGTAAATGCTGGTGTTTCCCAAGGTCCCTGTTCTCAGTGCTTTTCGTTTTCCACAAGTTCTCTCAGAGATCACTCATCCATTCCTGTTGTCCTGACATCACTGACAAAATGTATATATACATTGCAAAATGTATATCCTGTCTCTTTTCTGAGGCCCACATTCCTGTTTTCAACTAGTGGCAGTCAGTTCTGTTCAAATGTGACTTATGCATTCCAACATCATGCAATAAAAACAACAGGAGTTACGGGGAAGATGGAATTAGAGGGAAAATAATCACAAACTCTATCAGTAACTGCAATGGACTGAATGTGTACACCCCAAATTCACAGGTTGAAACCTTAACCCCTAAGGCAATGCTATCTGGAGGCAAGGCTTTGGGGAAGTGATTAGATCATAAAGGTTCTTGTGAGTAGAATTTGTGTCCTTATGAAAGAGACTACAGAGTTATCCCTTACTTCTTCTACCATGAGGTTACACTGAGGAGAAGCCTAGTTATGGTGAATCAGCACCTTGCCAAATACAGGATATTTGCAGGTGGCTTGATCTTGGACTGCCCAGCTTATACAACAGGGAGAAGTAAATTCTTCTTGAATATAAGCTGCCCTATATACATGATTTTGTTATAGTAACCCAAATAGAATAAGTCAGAAAACCTTTGACAGAAAAAAAATAGGAAGCTAATAAAAAAAATCACAATTTTGCACATGTTAAGTGGTAAATAAATACTCAACGTTTTTTTGGAGCAGGGGTACCAGGGATTGAACTCAAGGGCACTTGATCACTGAGCCACATCCCCAGCCCTATTTTGCATTTTATTTAGGGATAGGGTCTCACTGAGTTGCTTAGCACCTCGCTTTTGCTGAGGCTGGCTTTGAACTTGCAATCCTCCTGCCTCAGCCTCCTGAGCCTCTAGGATTACAGGCATGCACCACCATGCCCAGCTTACAAATATTATAATAAATATGGCACCTCACCATGAAGAACCTGAGATTCGCTTGTAGACATCTGCATGTACTTTGGAATGATTGTATATTGTGTTTAGTTGTAAAGTGATTATATGAAATCAATCAGAAAGTTGTAACATCAGAGGTGCATAGGTGTGGTTCCTAATTGTGATATCGGTAGATGTTTCACACATGTATGTTGTGATTAAGTGCCTGTAAGACTTGGATCAGTTGGGTATCATTTCCTGCATTCATCTACTATTTCTTTTGCTTAAAAATAACACATAAGCAAATGCAGAATTATTGTTATGCACAAATTATTCTTTAAGGTATTAAGATCATTGGGTCAAATTCAAGGCTTATTAAGAGTAGAACTGATGTCTCCCAGCCTTTCAATGTCATCATATCAAACCATAACATGCCCACTGCTTAGCAGTATCTACATATTTTATCCATAATATGATCTCTGCAAAGTCTTGCTTTCTCCCCAAAGTCAATGAATGCCATCAATAGCTGCTCAGGTGCCCCATACAGAAACCTTGACATGGTCTTCATCATATCATCAATTGCTCTTACTGCTAGTTCATAAATGTGTTTCAGATTCCTCCTCTCTTCTCCACTGGGGGAACTGTTCTCATTCAAACTTACCATATTTTTCCCAGGGGATTCGTTTTTTTCAACCACTCTGTGTACAATGCTCGTAAGGTGCCGATATGTGCTATTGTCAGAAAACTCATAACAGTAATTTTTTTTAAAGAGAGAGAGAATTTTTAATATTTATTTTTCAGTTTTCGGTGGACACAACATATTTATTTTATTTTTATGTGGTGCTGAGGATCAAACCCAGTGCCCCATGCATGCCAGGCAAGCACGTTACTGCTTGAGCCACATTCCCAGCCCCATAACAGTAATTTTTGAACACAAGTAGGCAGAAGGCTTCGAACATGCCACAGGCTTATGTTCTATGAAAGCATATCAGGAATGTGAAGTTTTCAGCTATCAATCTCAAGTTCTTCTTTGCAACCATCCTGTGCATAATGCTCAATAAAGTCAGTGTGGGCTATCATAAGGCAGCTTATAAAAACAGTTCTGAAACAGAAGTATGCGGGAGGTACCTAAGCTGGGAAAAGTTTGAATTCATAGAAGGACTATTATGGATGGTGAGCTTTTGAATTACCAGGCTCAAATTCTTTTCAATCACCCTATGAATTGTACTCATAAGGTTCTAGTATGACTTACTGTGAACAATCTTATAAGAATAGTAGTGAAACAGATGTATCCAGAACATTCCTGAAGTGAGAGAGGCTTGCATTCATAAAAAGAATATTGGGATTGACAGTGTTTTCAACTGTCAGGCACAGATCTTACTTTGAATCACCCTGTGTACAGTGCTCATAGGGTACCAGAATATTCTATTGTAAGAAATCTTACAAGTGCATTTCTGAAATGTAGAAGAAAGTTCTGTTACCTACTTGATTTTTCTATCTCCATTCCTATTTACCTTTGCCTGATCTTCCACACAACTAAAATAGAGATCTTTCAGGGAGCAAGTTTTCCAGGGCAAAGACCTAGAATTTAGGTCCTTACCTTGACCACTATCTATATAATCTTTAGATAACACCTCAGCTTCCTCGTGGAGAAAATGGGCACAAAAAGAAATCTTATGTCATGGATTGTTGTGGGGGCAAAATGTATAAAGTGTTCAGCACAGTCTCCAGCATGTGTGTTTGATAAGTGACCGTTATAATCAATATCACTCTCATGGCTGTCAATGCCATCACCATCATTATTGTCATCGTCAGGATTTCTTCATTCTAGAAGAGCTTCCCCAAGCTGAAAAACTGGACTTTTACCCTTTATCTCAGTTACTTTAATTCACTGTAAGTGACACTTATTGAGTGCCTACTGCATCCAAAGTAGTACCAAAGGAGACACTCAGTTGAATCTAACCTCCAGCCTAAAAAACAGTGTGTATTAATATCTCTACTTTAAAACAGATTGTCATGATGGCTATAAATAAAGCACAAAGGGAGTGTAGGAAAAGAGATAAATTCCAAGGAAGGATTTTGGAGGCCATTGGGGAGATCACATCTGACTGGCCCTGAGGAAGGGAAGAGCCTAGAGAGGCAGTTACAAGTTAAGCTGTATTTTGGAACCATCACAAGGGTTGGTGTGTGGCTGGTAATTGGAGAGATTGGGAAAGGTCAGCATTGTCTGTTGTGGCTGGGATGTGGCATCAGGGAGGACCTGGGATGAAACATGCATTACTGATGGTTTATGTTGGTGTGAGGGTGTCCAGCCATTGGAGTCCATCCATTCATTTCCATCTTCACCTTTATAGCCCCAGCCCGGGATGACACCTTCACTCGTATGGAATATTACAAAGATTACCTGTGGGTGCTCTTTGCTTCTGCCTTTTTCCTGATCCCATGGATCAAAAAATTTTTTCCACATATCGGCCAAAGTATAAGTCACATTATATACTTAAAAATCCCTCAATTGTCCTCACTTCTCTTAGAGTAAAATGCAAACCCATTCTCTGGCCTGCAGGGCTTTGCACTATCTTGACTTCACTATCATACATCTGCATTAACCATATCGCTCATCTCCATCACAAAGGTCCTTGATGACCTTCGAACAAATCAAAAATTGTCGCCACCTCTTGGTTTTTACCCTTACCATTCCTCTGCCTGGAGTTCTTCCCCCTTTTCCCCGGAGGACTATCACCTCATCATTCAAGTTGCAGCACTAATGTTGGGGAAAACTTTCCCAACAACCAGGAGCAAAATGGACCACTCTGATTAATATCATTTTCATTTTTATTGCCTGTCTACGTCACCAGGATGTGAGTTCCCTCTCTGTCTGGTTTACTGTTGTATCTGCAGTGCACAAAATAATGCCTGTGCATAGTAAGTGCTGAGAAGTGCTGATTCAATGGATGCATCACCATAGGCAGGAACTGGTAGTACATTTGGGTATAAAAGATTCTCGCTGACAGACTGAGGAATGCAGGCTTGCTCTATGGTGGTGGGGATTCTGCAAGTGCACACATTTTCTCTTCTTTCTCAGGTTCTTCTCCACCTACTTAAATCCCTCTCATTCCTCAAGACTCAGTTTTGGCCTCACTTTATAATGGTGGCTATCCTTGGTGGCTATCATCTGAAGATCTTCTGTCTCCTTAGCATCCTGGGATTTTATTTATGTCATTTTTTTGGGCACTAATCATATACTACAGAGAATCACTAGATATTTGTTATCTGTTGACACTCATCTTCTCAAATAAATTTATAATTCCTTGAAATGTGCCTTGTTCTGCAGCACATAAAAGATGAGGACACTACAGAGTCCCTGCACTCAAGTAGTTCATGGTCAACCTGGGAGAAGCAGATGCATATACAGATGCAATAGTTAAAATGCTCAATTTTTTTTTTAATGTATTGAGTCCATTGAAAACATGAATGAAAGATCAACTGTTTCCACTACAGTTGGGTAGTGCCAGGAGTGGTTGTAGAGATAAGAAACACATTTGCATTCAGACTGAGCAATGCTTGGGGACAAGTGTCATTCCAGGTGGAGGCATGACAGGGGCCAAAGTTCAAAGTGGGATGTGTGCTGATGACTCTTCATGAGTAGGCAATAAACCAGAGTCGCTTGTAGCACAAGATGCAAGAGTAGAAAAGGAGGAGCTAGGAATTATTTTAAAAATATATTTCTGGAAAAGTACATACAAAGAAGTTGGTGTCCTACCTAACTCTTTTCAAAGCCATTGCCCCAAGATCATCCTGTGATAAGGAGAACCCAGAGGATGATGGCACTGGACTCACTCTGTGGACTATTTCCCCCATTCTGGTGAGTGTACCCCAGCCTGGAGAGCAGCCTCAAACTAGCAGAGTTACCTGCTCTGTTTGCTCCCAAATGTTTGATGCTGTTTCAAAAGAAACAGTGTCCAACCTGGATGGACTGAGCCCACCAGAAATATGATCCTGGGTTTCATTCAGTGTGATTCAACTTCAAAGCAATCTTGAAAATATGTTTGGCATTAGCCACTGGAGTCTCAGTTCTCTGGGATGCACTTGTCACATGGGTGTGGTTTGCAAATAGCACATGGGAGAAACCAACTAATGACAGGCTGTTATTCCTGAGAGCCTGGAGAGGCTCTTCTCCATCACATAGGTGTCAGGGTAGGGTCGGACTGACATGTGTCTGTTTCACACATCAGGAAGCAATAGGCTTAGGGCAGTGTTGCCTTAAAGGGGAAGGAGAGACAAGAAAATGGTTGGTAATGGCCCAAGTGTACTATCCTTTTCAGAACTTGATCAAATTTCTTTTGATACAGCAGGATAGATGCTTAAGAACTGGAAAAATTCATTAACTTCTAATTCTTAATCTAGGAAAAGCAGGGCTTTACCAGTTGGTAACCCAGCACTGAAATATGACAGCAAGAAGTAGGATTAGCCATATTTCTCCCTGACACTGGTGAGATAAAGCTCTGCAACAGCCATCATCCAGTGACTGGCAGGGACCTGGGAGATCAGTGTCACTGCAGAATCCTTGCTACTTTGTGGAAATGAGTGTTCCCTGCACTGTCCCCAGAGTCCCCTGAAGAGCTCCTGTTGCCCACTGCATGACCTTGATCAAGAATAACACACCCTCTACTGGCTGCCTTCCCTACCCTGTCTCAGTTCCTGTGCCATTTGCCTTAAAATCCCCATCCCACTTTTTTTTTTTTTTTTTTTTTTTTTTA
>NW_026000241.1:25208017-25211056 GCF_001458135.2 Marmota marmota marmota
CCCCCTTTTTTTTTTTTTTTTTTTTTTTGAGGGAATTGCTTAGCATAGCCGGAGTAGACTGAAAGAGTAGAATCTGATTGTGGAACTTCTAAGAAAAGGTAGAGGGACCGTTTCAGACATTTATTGCAAACCTATTAGGAAGCAGGTTGGCTACCTTTCTTTTGCCCTGTGGCAGGACTAGAGTCACCCCTTCTACCTCCTGTTAGCACACGTCCATGCACACTGAAGCCATTCACCACAAATTCTCCACACTCCCTACCCAAGGCCTGGCTTCTCTGGCCTCAAAAGCATACTCTGCCTGAAAGCTGGACAACTCAGAGCTGAGGTAGAATGAATATTCTTGAAGCAGCTTTCAATCAATGGTAAATGGCAACCACTGGGTGAGCTGGTAAGTTCCTCACCTCTTGGAGAAGTAGCTCTCAGCATGCTGTTCCTGTTTCCCAGAGATCCTCAGCAGGATAGAGTCTTCTATGCCCAAAGCAGTGCCCTGACCATTAACACACTCTGTGAGCAGCTCACTTCCTTGGCCCCCTGCTAGTCCCTCCTGACACCCACTCCCAGACAAACTATTTGCATCCAGTTCTTTGTTACAGCATCTGCTTTTGGGAGAAGCTGACACAAGACAGCACATATGTTTCATTTGGTGCTAATAATGAACAACTGAGTCAGATAATCTAACAATGGCCATGCTTATCCATTCTTCTAAGTACTTTGCCCTTATTAACTCACTTAGTTCTCATATCACTGTAATAATGAAGGTTCTTATGCCCATTTATAGGTAAAGAAAGCATAGCAGAGATCATTCACAGTCTTAGTCCTGCCCAAGACTCCACAGTTGCTCAGTGAGCTAAGAGAGGAGTCTGGATTCTAGGTCAGGCAGTATGGCACTAGAATCGACACTGTGAGGAATCAAGACTCAGAAAGTTTAATTAACTAGTCGAAGGTTCCCACAGGCATCAAGGAAAGAGGCTAGATCAGAACTCATGTCTGTTTGTAGTCAGTGCATTTTTCCTGCTTTAATTAGTGAACATTTTTCTGGAGGCCTGAATGGATTCAGCCTCCTACTAGGTTTTCTGGAAGAATAAGCTTGGCCAGATCTCATGGAGCCCCATCCACCGGTAGCTTGGCTCATTCCCACCCACAATCCCATGGTGAGAGGGATGTGAATCCTGGTAGAGAATAGGTGGGGTCCATCTCTCCAAGTCACCATATAACCTGAAACCGTCCAATGCTTTTACCTGGATGTTTTCCAATGTGTGAAACTGCTTAACAAAGAAAACAAAGAAGGTCTAGCTTTATATGTTTGGCAGATAACAACAACAAAACTGGTGCCATTTTAGTGATGATTATGAATTTATTATTGTTGTGGGTGTGGCAGGAGAAAAAGGTTTGGGCATTAAGAAAACATTAGAACCTTTGGTTTTTAGAATTCTTTACTGAGCTACCTCTAAGTCACATATGTAAGAAGAAAACACCCAAGAGTCACAGCACATTGCAGCTGGACGTCTGGTTCAATCCGGAGCTATGAAACTTCTGAGTTGCACAAATTTAGGAAATTGTGCCACCAGTCACCACAAAATTGTGCCACACTTCACCACAAAGCGAGGATAGGAATGGTCCTGGTTCTGCCAACCCCATGTGAGGATCAAAATGGGGCGAGGCGTAGGAAGTATTTTGTGAATATTAAAATGCTATAACATGTTCATGGTATTGAAACTTTGCAAAGGAGGCTGTGTCCTGTCTCTTAATTCTGCCTATATTAACTAGTGGAATAAATATTTACTGAGTATATGCAGAGTACCAGGTACTGTTCTAAGTCCTGGGAACACAGAGTAAGTAAACAAATAGAATCCGCCACTGAGAGTTCTGGTGTAAACAAATAAGTGTACTCTTTAGTTCGCTAAGGAGCGTTAAGTCCTAAGGTGGTGGGGAGAAATTAAGGAAAGGTATTGGAGGGAAGAGTTATACTTTAGATAGAATTAGAATTAGGAGAGGCCTCACTGAGCAGGTGGTATCTGGATAAACCCTTGAAGAGGTGATCAACTCAAAATAGATTAAAGACTTACACATAAGCCCTGAAGCTGTAAACATCCTGGAGGAGAACATAAGGGAGCATCTCCTAACATTAGCACTGGCAATGAATTTTGGGCTATAACACCAAAAGCACAGGCAACAAAAGCAAAATAATCAACAAGCGAGATTCCATCGAACTCAACTGTTTCTGGGCAGCAAAGGAAACAGTAAGTAAAATGAAAAGGAAGCCTATGGAATGGGAGAAAAATAAACTTGCCAACCAAAGAGGTAAAAGTCCAAGGTGATAGACTTGATGATTAATTATCTTGATAGGGGAAATCTTTTCACAGTATATTCATATATCAAAATATCTTGACGAAAACTGCATGGTACTGCCGTAAAAACAGACACATAGGTCAATGGAACAGAATAGAAGACAAAGAAAGAAACCCACATATCTGTAGTCATCTGATTCTTGACATAGGTGCCAAGAACATACCTTGGAAAAAAGATAGTTTTTTTTTTTTTAAACAAATGGTGCATGAAAAACTGGTTATCTACATTTAGAAGAATCCAACTAGATCCTTATCTCCCAGCCTGCACAAAATCAACTCAAAATGGATCAAAAATCTTGGAATTAGTCCAGAAACTATGCAACTTCTAGAAGAAAATGTAGGGTCAACACACCACCTTGTAGGCACAGGCAATGACTTGCTCAGTAGGACCATAAAGCTCAGAAAATAATGCCATGACATCAATTAAGAAATGTGATGGCATCAATTTAAAAAACTTCTGCACAGCAAAGGAAAAAAATTAAAAATATGAAGAGAGAACTTAAAGAGTGGGAAAAATTTTTGCTACCTACTTTTTTTTTGACAGAGGATTATTATCTAGAATATATAAAGAGCTAAAAAGAACTTTATACCAAAAAAAAAAAAAATCAAATTACCCAATAAATAAATGGGCAAACGAGTTAAACAGACAATTCTTAACAGAAAAAAAAAAAAAAAAAAAAAAAAAAAAAAA
>NW_026000241.1:25211080-25226780 GCF_001458135.2 Marmota marmota marmota
AAAAAAAAAAAAAAAAAAAAAAAAAAAAAAAAAAACAGGTAGCCAACAAATCCATGGAAAAAATGTTCAACATTATTAGCAGTTAGGGAAATGCAAGTCAAAACTACATGGAGATTTCATCTCAACATTGGTCAGAATGGCCATCATCAAGAATAGAATCAATAATAAATGCTGGAAAGGATGTTGAGAAAAAGGAACACCTTTGCACTATTGGTGGGAACTGTAAATTAGTACGACCACTATGGAAATCAGTATGGAAGCTTCTCAAAAGACTAAACATAGAACCACCACATAATTTGGCTATACCACTTCTTGGTTATTAATCCTGAAGAATCAAAACCATCTTAATACAGTGATACTCACATACCCACACAATTCACAGTAGCCAAACTAATGAACCAGCCTAGGTGTCTATCAACAGATGAATGAATAAAGAAACTGCAGTAAATAAACACAATAGAGTTTTATTTTGCTATAAATATGGACAATGACCCCATTATGATGAAACCTGTCTAAAGTTGGCCAGGGTACATCTGGACCACCTGAGGCGCAATTAGACTGAGAACGTTTGTCACTGCTAAAGCTCTGCGTACACTGAATTCTGAATGCAGAGAACAAAAACCAGGGCATGGAACAGAATTCCCAGGCAATACTTCTGACCTGAGTTTAACCCAATAAGTGTCAGGTATAAGTCACTACAAGTGATGGAAAGTCACTCTCCTTTTAGCAAAGCAACAGAAGACATAAATAAAAATGAAATTATGGCATTTCCAGGAAAACGGTGGAACTCAAGAGCATCATGTTAAGTAAAATAAGTCAAACTCAGAAAGTTAAGGGTCATATGTTTTCTCTCATATGAGGAAGCTAGAGAGGAAAAAGGAAAACATAGGTAGGGGTGGATCTCTTAAAAGTCAAAGGGAGCTGAGCCTGGTGGCACAGGTCTGTAATCTTGTGGCTTGGGAGGCTGAGGCAAGAGGATCATGAGTTTAAAGCCAGCCTCAGCAAAAAGTGAGGCTCTAAAATCCTCAGTGAGACCCTGTCTCTAAATAAAATACAAAATAGGGCTGGGGATGTGGCTCAGTGGTTGAGTGCCTCTGAGTTCAATCCCCAGTATCAAAAGAAAAAAAAAAAAGTCAAAAGGAGATCACTAGAGGAAAAGGATGAAAGAGTGGAAGGTGGGGAGGGAGGGAGGGAGGAAGGAAATATGAGGAGTGATATTGGCCTATTGTGTGCATGTACAAATGTGTAACAACAAATCCCATCAATATGTACAACTATAAAGCACCAAATTTTTAAAAAACATGAAAAAAAGTCATAGCTCTGGGGAAAAATCATGACAAATACATACAATGTTTGTTTGTTAATAATACCTCAATAAAGCTGGCGGAGGCAGGGAGACTAGAAGAGGTGACAGTGCAGAACACAAAGGAATACCCCAAAATGCGCGAACCACTTTGGTAAGCACTGCCAGTGTCCAGCCCAGCTCTACTGCACCCTCCTGATGAACTCCATGGCTGAGGCCTTTTGCAATAAGCAAAATGGCTCAGTCCAGGAAAGAGGAAAAACTATCTCAGTTGTCCCCACTACTTGTGATCTAATAAATTCTCATATCTGGAGCACCAGTTTGAGAAACCTGGGAAAACAGCCCAAAAAGTTTGCATGAAATTGGCAACTTGAGAAAATTATTCTGCAAAGCCAGCAGCCACTGCAGACTCTTGCGTTAATATTAGGGCTGTCATGAGGGGACTTTCAGGTGCATGGGGAGCACGGAGCTGGCCAGTCCTCCCCATGGCTATCTGCACAGGGAGGCTTTGTTTTTCAGCAAAAGCTGCTTCCTGGTGCTTTAGAGGCACTGTGAGGCACTTAGCAGCATCCCAGCACCAACAGCATCTCCAATAGCTTAGAAGCACTAGGGTGTCGGCAATGACCCCATTAAGATGAAACCTGCCTAAAGTTGGCCAGGGTACATCTGGACCACCTGGGGTGCAATTAGAGAATGTTTGTCACTGCTAAAGCTCTGCATACTCTGCATCCTGAATGCAGAGAACAAAAACCAGGGCATGGAACAGAATTCCCAGGCAATACATCTGGCCTAAGTTTAACTCAGTAAGTGTCAGGTTTAAGTCACTACACGTGATGGAAGGTCACTCTTCTTTTAGCAAAGCAACAGAAGACATAGACTGCGTCTCAGCTGCCCTGGGATGTAGCTTTTTAGTTTAGAGATGAGGTGAGAGGATCCAGGACAGAGCACAAGATCAGGGTTCTATTCCTACCTATGTCCATCCAGGGACCTCAGGAAGGAGGCTAAATGTTCCGAGTTCCAGTGTTCCTGTCTGTGCAGTAGGAGACTATGTCATCATCTCTCATGGGGATTTTTCTGAGGACAAACCATTCTCAAGGATAAAAAGAAGAAGATGCTATTGAAGTCTCTAGAATCAGGACATCTCACCAGGGTTCGGGTTGTCATGCAAATAATTTCAAAGTTCTGTGGGTGAGCTGGAAATCTCTCTGTGGGAACTTTTGTGAATGTACAGCCATAGGCTCCCTTCTAGATCACCAGACAGCCAACTTTTTGCCTGCTTCCTGTCCATCTCATCAATACTGCTGATTGGATTATTTATTAAAAAATTAACACAGACACACAAACACATGACAGCTGTATATATTAACGGGGCACCATGTAATATTTGATACATATATACATTTTGTAATGTTTAAATCAGGTTAAACATATTGATGTCCTCATACATTTGTTATTTGTGGTGAAAACTTTCAAAATCCTTTCTCTTAGCTTTGAAATGTACAGTATATAACTGCTACTGACAGTCACCACACTTGGGCAATAGCACCCCAGAGCTTCTTGCTCCTATCTAACTTTAACTTAGTACCTTTGGATCAATGTTTCCTCATCCCTCCCCCATTCTGTCATCCTCAGTCTCTGATAACCACCATTCTACTCTTTTTTTGATTGTTTTAATTAGTTATACATGACAGTAGAATGCATTTTGACACATTGTACCCAAATGGAGCACAACTTCTCCTTCCTCTGGCTGAACATGATGCAGAGTCACACTAGTAGTGTAATCATACATGTATATAGGGTAATAATGTCCATCTCATTCCACCGTCCTTCCCATTCCCCTACCCCCCTCCTCCCCTTGCTTTCTTCTGCACAATCCAAAGTTCCTTCATTAGATTCCAAGTATGAGTGAGAAAATGTAGTACTTATCCCCCTGTGCCTGACTTATTGCACTTAACATAATGATCTGCAGTTCCATTCATGTTGTCGAAATTGACAAGATTTCATTCTTTTTTTATGGCTGAATAGTATTCCATTACATACACATACCATATTTTCTTTATTCATTCATCAGTTGATAGACACTTAGGTTGTTTTCATTTCTTGGCTACTGTGAATCATGCTGCATTGAACAGAGTGCAGATGTCTCTTCAACATACTGATTTTACTTCCCTTGGACGTATGCCCAGCAGTAGAATTGCTGGATCCTATAGTAGATCTAGTTTTAATTTTTTGAAGAATCTCCTTACTATTTTCCATAATGGTTGTACTATGCTCCTTGGATTCTTTAAGTGTGTTTTCTCTTCCACTTTAACTAGAATGAGTTATTCACTAAATGAAGATAAAAGAGATTTTTAAAAAATGTTTAAATTTGTTATGGGTGTTTCTGTAAATTATTTGTTTTTTAAATTTTCTTAGTTGTAGACAGACACAATACCTTTATTTTATTTATGTATTTTTAAATAAATGAATAAATGTTGCTGAGGATTGAACCCAGTGCCTTGCATGTGCTAGGCAAGCACTCTACCACTGAGCTACAACTCAAGCCCTCTGCAAATTAATTTTGCATTAATAAGAACTAAACTAGGTGGCAGCCCCAGTACTAAGTGTTCACATGCATTTTTCTCTATCTTAATCATATTTCTGTGAGATGGGTATTATAGCATTAAGTTGCTATTATTAGGTGACAATCCTGGGGTTTGGAGCTATAAAGAACATACAGAGGTCACACAACTAAAAAGTGGCAATGCCACCCCCAGCCTGTCTGATTTCAATTCCCTGCATTAACCATAAAGCGGTATTAGCTAGCCAGTGACGCATAAAAAATTACCCTAAAATTTAGTAGCCTAAAATAACAAAGAGTGATGGCTTCACCCAGCTTCTGAAGGCTCAGGAATCCAAGTGCATCTTAGCTAAATGCTTCAAGATGGTTCATGTTGGGGCTGGGGTTGTGGCTCAGCAGTAGAGTGCATGCCTAGTACTTGAGAGGCTCTGGGTTCGAACCTCAGCACCACCACATAAAAATAAATAAATAAATGTATCATGTCCAACAAAAACTAATATATATATATACATATATATAAAAAGATGGTTAATGTCGAGGGTCTCTCTTCAAGTTGCAACAAAATGTTATCCAGGACCATAGACAGCTTTACTGAGCTAGAAGCTCCCTGCCTACTTACTTGATTGCTATTAGGAAGCTTCAGCTCCTCAACCCCTCGGCCTGCCCTTAGGGCTACTTTCAGTGAGACCACTGGCTTCACCAGAGTGAACTATCTGAGAAAGAGAGAGTGGAGGAGGGCAAGACCAAGATAGAAGTCACAAGAGGAGTTTATATATAACCTAACCTTGGATGCCCCTTGACATCATTTCTGCCCTATGCTCTTGGTCAGAGAGACCAACCTTAGAGTAATATGGGAGAAAATGTACAACCATGTGAATATCGGGGGGGGGACGAGATGACTGTAGGACACCCTTGAGATTGGCTACAATTTTCTACTGGAGTTTATGTTATTACTTGGAAAGGACCTAACAGATTCCAGGTCTCCTCACCAGCTGCATATCAGCACGCTGAACATAGAGGATGGCTTCTCTGTAACATGGACTATGTAAGAGAGAAAGAGGCCTACATAAGTGATTTTTTGCATCCTTCACAGTACCTTGAATAACTTGGGTTGCATGTGGTAAGTCGAGGATAGCTACCTCTCAGGACACATGCTTTCTGTCTCTGCCATTTTTTTGATGAGGAGAGAGAGAGGAAAAGCATTTGCAGACTCCCTGAACACAGATTCACCAACAGATTTATTATTATTATTTTCTCACAACATGGCAGGGCATTATCTAGTTTGGGAATGGAGAAAACCCAATGGGGAGAGGAAAAAGAGAAATGAACCATAAATGTTGGAATTATTCCACAGCACCAACGAATCATAAACTCCTGCTGCTCCTCACATAGATCCGTAACCATGATGGTAACTTGTCGCTTTTGAAAAGAGAAGCTGGAGTCTCAAGTGTTTTAAGACAGTAGAGTGTCATCTTCATGTTTAAATATGAACAAGCCACAGAGAAGAAGCCTGTGGGGCTAAAGCATTAGACAGACTCAGGGCAAAGAAGAGGCAGGGGCAAATTTTACCAAGGGGTTCCTGAAAAGCTGGTTTATTCATTCACTCCTTCAACTAGCAGATAGGGAACCTTCTTTATGAAAGAGCTACTAAGCCTTGGGGGAGGGATATAAAAATATACAAAGCAGAGGCCCTGCTTTCCAGAAAAGAGAGAATAGATTCCTTGGGTCCAGGTCTCCTCACCAGCTCCATATCAGCACGCTGAACATAGAGGATGGCTTCTCTGTAACATCAACTATGTAAGAGAGAAAGAGGCCTACATAAGTGATTTTTGCATCTTTCACAGTACCTTGAATAACTTTGGTTGCATGTGATAAGTCAAGGGTAGCTACCTCTCAGGACACATGCATTCTGTCAGTCTGTTAATAGATTTAACAAACCGATAGAGCCTCAATGATTTACTCATTCATTCAACATTGCTGGGTCAGGCCTCGTGCTGGGCATGGGCATGGTAAAGACAATGAAAACATTGCCCATTCTCCACCACAGTCAGGATTGAGGCAAAGCAAGATTGACATGAAAGAAAGAAGGATAAGTCTACAGCAGCCTTATGCTGAGCAGAAAATGGCAAATTGATGCCCATGCTTGCTCCCCTTTTCATGTTCTATTTCTCCCCTTTGAGAGGCCCGGAATTGGAACCCATTAGGGAAACCGAGGCTGCAAAAAGAGAGTGACATATGTCCAAGGAACGGCTCTGCAAAGTATGGGGTGGGACACATCTTACTTGTTTCTAAAGACATAGAACTAATTGGCCTAGTGTTTTGTCTGCATTGTGGCATCAGGCTAGATATGTGTTATTATTCCATGTCATTTAACTCTAAATCAGCTTTCTGGGGGAAGCTATTATGATTACCATTTTAAGATGAGTAAAGAAACATTCAGAGCAATTATTAAGTTCCTCGGTGTTATTATTCGTAAATGGAGGAACTGGGCTTGGAGCCTCGATCAATATGACTCTAAGGCATGTGCTCATGACTCCTCTGATATGGGCTGTCAAAGCTAAGGCGTCATGGTATTTCAGAGTATGAACAGAGGAGGAAACGGTGAACTTGGCCCAGATAGAGAGAGATGGTACTTGAATTGAGCATTAAACATAGAAAGGGACTTTCAATATAGAAAAGATAAGTCAGGTCATTCTAGATTAAGAAATACTAATGGTTGAGCTGGGATTGTGGCTCAGTGGTAGAGTGCTTGCCTAGCATGTGTGGGGTACTGAGTTCGATTCTCAGCACCATGTATAAATTAATAAAAATAATAAGTCCATTGACAACCAAAAATATATTTTAAAAAAAGAAAGAAATACTAAAGGTTTTGCAGGCTTGAAAGTCATGAACCTCCTAGAAAATGTGGAAGAGTTTGGTGAGGTCAAACCATGGGGAAGAGGTAGGAGACACAGCTGGATCTGGGCAAGTTCAAGGCTGGTTGTCTATTTCCTCAATCAAGTGGAAACAATGAACCTCCCTTAGGGTTGGGGTCCGGGAGTTGAGGGAGTGGCTCCAGGTCCTAGAATGACAATCAGTGACACTATATCTCCACCAGGCTTGTGCCCATGGGTACTGCTCAGTTTCTGCATCACCATCTGAAGATGATGGCACAGCCCAGCCTTTGGGACTCTAGACACTGCTAGTGCCCAGCACTCTGAACTGGGCTTCATAGTGGGAAACAATCAGCAGAGAGAAACCACGTAGGTTTCTGCACCTTGGCCACCAGCCCAACGCATCTCAGAGCACGGGGGGTACCACGCCATGCCAGTGGGGAGTCTCCTCTGCCTCTTTGTGACAGCACTGATGATCCCCCAGCAATACCCATCTGGACACAGCCTTCCCACAGCAGCCAATGTTTTGCTGAGCTGTGGTTGAAAAAGTTATTAAGTCCCGCATTTTTTTGTTAATGATCTTATTCTTTTCCCATACCATCCTAGAAATAATTCCCAATCAGCTGGCATATCGTTTTTAGAAATAATGTGATTTCAAAGCAACAAAACCCTGAATTCTTCCTTATGGGAACAGGTATGGCATTAATGAAAGAAAAATCATTGATTTTTGGAACCAGCACTTCAGAGTCAAGCCCCAACTCTTCGGAATGAAGTAGTTGTGTGATCTTGGACAGAATGCTTAGCCTCTCTGAGCTTCAGTTCCCTTAACTATAAAATAGGGCTAAGAAAACATACCTTACTTTATAAGGAAAGGCCAGCTATCCCAGGGTGGTTATGTGCAGAAATGAGATAACAGGAATGAAACTCGCTGCTATTGTACAGTGGACATTTAGGCTGCATGAGAGATAATGAAGTCATTTTGGAATATGAGGGAAATGGAATCGTTTTTACTAGCACGCTCCCCAAGCTGTCCAGTAGCAATGCACCTCGCACTGTTTTCCCAGCGTGTGCTGTTAGGTCCCCACAAGTACAACAGTCGTTTTCTCTCAGGGATAAGAATAGTGTACAGAGATTCTGACATCACTGCCTGGCAGGCAGATGGGAGAATTTCAGGCACTGCTGGCTCCTGCTTCAGGCAAGGTCTCTGATCACTTCTACATCCCTCTGTGAGCTGGCAATCACTTGAGATGGTGACACCCAGGTACATTTATTTGCATTTAAGTGTGCCTTGAACGAACAGTACAGATCTGAAAGTATCTCTCCCACTGCTTCCCTCCACTGGCTTGGTCAGCTGCTATACATTTATAGTTCTGTGGCCTTGAGAAAGTTATTTAATCTCTGTGTGTCAGTGCTCCTAAATCTGGGATAATAATGGGATTTCTTTTGTAGTACTATTTATTGTGAAGATTACTTCGATATTCTATATGAGGAAAGCAGCACATAATAAGCACTCAATAAACATCAGCTACCATTAGCATTGGGATTACCGCACTATATTGCAATCATTCCTCTACTTGAGACTCAATTCTATCATACTGAATGTTGCACGGAAATAATGGGGAGTGGGAGATAAGCCTGGGTATGAATTCAGCTTGATAGGACTCCAGCCATCTTGAGTTGTAGCTGCCATGACTGCCCCAGAGAAACCCTCGATGATTTTTCCGGATCAGTTTCCCAGTAAACTATAAATAGATAAAACCATTAGAGTGGTATGTTGAGTTTTGCAATGGGTCTCTAACTTCAGGGATGTGCTGAGTTTGATATTGGCTTAAGATGAACCAAGTATATTCCAGTTAGGATAAAGTCACTTTTGTTCTAACCCACAAATATGTTCCTCTTGGGACCTAAATTATAGGTATCAACTGGCTTTGATGCTGCTGAGGGCCATATTTCCATCAGTAAATCTCCCAATAAATGGTACTCTGTGCAATTCTAGATCTGTCTGCTCTTTTCTTCAATCCCATGGCATGTTGGAGCTGATTCTCACACAGTAGTACCAGGTTGCCTGGCTCATGCTAGATTAAGAAGAAATGAACCCAGGAAGACCAGCTTTCACAGTCTATAGATACAGGAATCAGGCATGTGAGGAGAACTTGGAGGAATAGAAAACTGAGTTAATATGTAAAGAACTCAGAGCCATTGCCAGGTGAGGAGGAGGCAGGAGTCTAGTTCTGGCACAATGATAAGAAAGAGGACAAAGCAGTCACTGGTGTGGCTGGAGAGGGAGGTGGGAATAGTTGCTGAAGGTCTTGAATGACATCTGAGGTAACTTGGGGTGTAACTCTTGGGATGAGAACGTTCCAAACTTTAATCAGTATCAACTTCACAATTTTGGCCAAAACTGAGTAACGAGGTATCTCTTACTTCATTTCTTGCTGTCTTTTTTTTTAAATTGACTCACCTTTTTTCTTAATCTAATATCCTTACTTTATAAGGAAACTCTTACTATTGCACATAAATATAAGTTAATGAAACGAAGTTAAAACCAAATTATATTATTAAATCCTTGGTGTCTGCTTTGCCTGCTAAAACCTCTGAACTGAGCCTACTGTTTCTCAGCTAAAAAGGGAAATGAAGAGGTTTCCCATGAGTGTGATGGTTATAAAGCACACCTGCAGCTCACTCTTAGAAGGATGGAGAGAGATGGGACAGGAAGCAGTTATAGGACATGACATGAGGTGGTGCTGTCATTGTGAGCCTTAGCAGCATCCTCAGGGTTCCCAGGGACCAATGTCCCAGTATTAGAGAAACCCTCTTGGGGTGATGGAAGAAGGATCTTTGAAAGGCCCCAGGGAAGGAGATTTGTACTTTAAGAATATTTTTCTAGCTATCATGTGGGGTGTGAATGTATGGGGACAGACATTGCAGGGAGATGAGAGGAAGCTGCTGCAGCCCAGGTGAAAGGTGGCGAAGGTCTGACTGAAGAGAAGTTCTGTCATGTGGGGAGGAAAGAAGCTGTGATGGAATATTCCTGGAATATGGGTTGTTCTTGGTGATTGTGCAAAGAAGGAATGTAAGAGCCTTCCAAGGTCCACATGGATGACTGGAAGGAGGAATTCCACAAGTGATGAACCTACTTCTCTTTTCTCTACATATCTAATCACAGTCTCCTAGGCTCATGTATCTAATCACAGTCTCCTAGGCTCATGTATCTAATCACAGTCTCCTAGGCTCCTAGGCTCCATATGCTTCTTTTTTTTTTTCTTTTTTAATTAATAAATTAATTAATCAATGTGGTGCTGAGGATCGAACCCAGTGCCTCACATGTGCTAGGCAAGCTACCACTGAGCCACATCCCCACTCCAATTTATTTATTTATTCTAGTTAGGTATATATGGCAGCAGAATACATTTTGATTCATTGTACACAAATACAGCACAACCTTTTCATTTCTCTGGTTGTATATGATGTAGCATCACACCATAGGTGTTCATCTCATTCTGCTTCTTTCAAGTTGCTCAGACCTCCAGGGTGGCCAAGTCAGACCTGGGAAAGAGGCTACACTCTAGACCCACTAAAGTCAAGGTAGGTGGTGGGTTGAAGACAGATCACTACACAGAGACACACACTCTCTCTCTCTCTCCCCCTCTCCCCTCACACAATCGCTATATTCAGTTGAAAACTTTTCAAAAGGAAGGGCAAACACAGGGAAACAAGAACTTCAAAATTTGCCCAGGAATCCAGATGGAGCTGCATGGAGTCCAATGCCCAGGACTTTCTTTTTTTTCACTTAGTAGCTAAGTGAATGTGGGGAATTAAGAGCAGGCATTTGCATCTCACATCATTCCTTTGTACTGCTGGAAAAACTAGTTCCCTGACCCCAGGTGGTCCTGCTTCACTATTCAGAGAGACAGCCTTTAATTGTTGCAGTAGAATTGCTACCCTTTCCTCAAGGAAAGGCGTCCTGGGAATCATTCTACCCGTTTTATTTTCACTGATCCAGATGACAATTACAGCAGAAAGTGGTTAATGAACTAGCTTATTATGGCCTAAATATCTATGAACAGGTTAACTACAAACTCCACCATCAAATAAATCCAAAGGAATGAATCAGGTGTGGAGTTGCAGATCCTTGGGACTTCATTTCAAAGTGGAAAGCACATCTTTTCAGTCCTGTGAGGCTACCCTAAAGCAAGAGGCACCAAGGCTCCAAGGCTCCATGGACTTGGGGAGAGTGGTCTATAAAGGACATGCCACCATGTGACAGGGCAGTGTCCTTTCAAGTTCAGTCGATAGTGAGCTTCTCAAACAAATGCTTTCTTTTATTTCTAAGAATGAGCACATCTGTTTCAAAGCAAAAACTCATTTCTAGATTCTTCAAATTGAAAACACACTGAGATGGCAAGAATGTATAAAGGCTCTTCGTGGAAGATCACAATGTTTCCATGTAACTTTGTGCTGACATTTCATATAGAAATTCAAACACACTGGAATAAAAAATATGAAATGGAATGTAGAAGAAAATGATGGTCCTTCCAGGAATTCTAGAAAAACTAAGGAGTTATTTTTTTTTTCTCAAAACAATTGAGAAAGTAGAAGTTTCTTTTCCCCTCATTATAAATATGTCAATTTCCTTTAACTAGATGTCATTTGAATTTGTCCTTGTTGACAAATTTCTACCTGAACCTCCCCTGCTTGTTGATTCAATGTTGAACTTTAACTACTTGAAAAGATTGAAGAGGATGTTTTCAATTAGACTTAAAATACTTCTGAGCTCTAAGATGGGAGGTCAATAGATGTGTCAAGTTGCGGGCATTCAGAATCCTTAAAGACCACGTGGACCAACAGGTCTATTTCCTTTAACCTTTGGCAAGAGAGCAGATTACACATATAATTGCATTACAGTCTTCCAGGTGGAAAGGTCAAAATGGATGAAGAACATATCCCTCAATGTTTTGCTAGCCTAGAAGCACCTTCTTTGACTCAGCAGTTGGTTTATTCATTCAAATCACAAAAAGACTTCTATGACAGAAAAGGAATGTGACCATGCATCACCACGTCCTGCTATATTCAGAACAGGTGCATGTAGAACGATGGCTTTGAACTTTGGATGCTCATCAGGGTTCCCTGGAGAGCTTATAAACATTGCCTGGGTCTCCCAACCTGAGCTATCAGAACAATATAACAATGGTTGCTTGGGGCCAGCCATCAGTATCTCCCAAGTGTAACCCCCTCCACTAAAACCCTGATGAGCATTCTGGACTGAAGATCACTGACTTGGAATTCAAACTTACCTCTAGTGTTGAGAGTTTGTTTCTAAGGTCACATTCAAGCTATACTTGACACATTTTAAAGGTGCAACTTGTAAAAATGAACCCTGATGTGGTATTTAATTTGTTTTCCTCTTTGCAGATACAAGATGAATTTTTCTCCTCTTCTACAGCTAGGAGAACAGACCTGGAGTGAGCAAGGATGGGGTTTGGATTGATTGGAATAAAAACGCAAGATGTCCCCCTTACTGTCCTTGATGGGACCAGTGAGTTTCCATCTCCTCTCCAGGCTAAACCAGCACCATCTGATGGAAGCCACTGGGATATGAGCAGAGACTGAGGAGATGATTCACTAGATACAGAGTCACCTGGACTCTTTGCCTTTGGCTTGGGCAACCAACCATGTGCTTTCTGTCTGGGAAGCGGGTCACAGGGGCCCCTCCCGCAAGCCCTAAGGAAATGCTTCAGCTAGGTTACCCAGGATACTGGCTTTGTTTATTCCTGCCTGCAATTTGCACTCTTAAAAAAAAAAAATCAGGTTTTAACCATTAATGAACAGTTATTGAAATGTTTCTTCTTGTGCTTAACACTTTATTAGGTTCTTTTGATGAACAGTGAAAAGGAACTAAATCCTGTCTTCAGAGAGCATTCTATTTTATGCATCTGTGTAAAATATAAAAACAAACAAACAAACATTGAGTTGAAAGATCAGAGGTGTCTGGGACATTGAACATTGACTAAAACTAAAAGTTCACAAGCAGAAGAGAATAGAATTGGAGAAAGATGTGAAAATATTAGGAAGGGTCTTGAGAATCCAGTGGAGAAAATTACACTTCATGCAGGGATTTATTGGAGAATTTGTTGCAGAGGAATGTCCTGATCTAAGAAGCAACAGTGACAATAGGGGACAAGAAAGGGCTGAGTGGATGGAAGGAAGCTGTTGGTATAATTCAGGCAGATGTGATGGCCTGATGTGGCAATGGGATCCCACTTTGAACAGGAAGGATGATGGGAATTAGCCTTTGGGAATGAAGAACAAAGAGAAATGAATCAAACAAGATGTAATATTTTTAGGATAAATGAATATAATGGACATAGGCAGGGTTGTTGCTTTTGAGATGTGTTGAGTTAAAGCCCTACTAGGACATCTAAATAATAATAATAATAAAAAATCCCCAGCTGGCAACTATAGATAAGAGGCTGGAGTCTGAATAAAAGATGCTATCTTGAGTTTTAGATTAAGAAAGATCCACAAGGAAAGTGGTTTGAAGCGTCGGAATGATGGATTCTCCAAGACTGAGAACCTAAGAAAGACAAAGCTGTTTAGAGTCTGGGGAGCAGCCTTAAGACAAGAAACCATCCATGAGTTCTGCATGCACAAGAGAGATGGGCTTGCAGTTATCTGTACGTGTTAATAACTCCTTTGTAGCTTCAGTGAGATTGAAAACTCAGACTTTTGCCCAAAGCAACTCCATCTTATATATGCTACCAATTCAAAAATCTTCTCCCCAGAATGAAATTTCTTTTGTACATTTCTCTTTGCTGACCAATTAGCTCTTACAGGAAGTTTTGTCAAAGGGAAAATGTCTACCAAAAGGGGAGAGTTACTTACCTTTAAAACCGTGACCCTTCATTTTTCATATTTTATTCATATTTTTAGTAGATAAGGTTAAACTCCTTGCTGTTTAAACTGTAATGCTGATTCATTGTATTCACTGAAAAAAACTTAACAATATTAGACAATATAACCATTTTTTTTTTCCAGCAGTACCGGGGATTAACCCAGTAGTAACATTGAGCTACATTCCTAACCCCCACCTTTTAAAACTTGTTTTAAATTTTGAAGCAGGGTCTTTCTAGGTTGTAGAGGAGGTTGGGCTCAAATTTCCCATCTTTCTTCCTCAGCTTCTACAGTAGCTGAGATTATAGATGTTACCATTGCATGCAGTTATTTTAAATTAACTAATTATTATTTTTCTCCAATTGCCAATCAGTTCTAACTGCATATTATTCCAGACTAGGAAATATAGAACAATTTAGGAGTGCTTAGCAGAGAATCTATATGCAATACAATTCCACAGGAAATTATAGAAAACAGTCATTAACTCTCCCTGAGACCCTGATGAAGATAATTAACTGAGCTGCACCAATTTTACCTCATCTATAAAATGGTCCGAACCAGAGCTGACTGACTCACCTAACAGGTTTTTCTAAGACTAAAACTAAAAATCATAAATACACATGAAAGAATTTTCTGAGACTTTAAACGTACAGACAAGGAAGTCATCACGGCTGGAAGTGTCATGGTCACTTCTATTAAGGATAGTGCAAGAGAGACAGAGAGGACTTGGGGATCAGATTACCAAGCAACTAAGAGATGCTGAATGTGGATGTGACCACTGAGATTGTCTTAGCATGAGGATTCTCCAAAGGGACACTAAAGCAAAGGTTTATGCTCATGTTGTTTATTTGGGAAGCACTGTGAGGAGGTAGGGAAGGGATGAGGGAGAGAGGGGTTGAAAAGAGAGCAGGCAGTAGAGGCCCATGCCTCCAGGGATCCTCTGAAGGACTCTAGGGGACACTTCTCGGAACTGCCCACTGAGGGGATGAGGAAGTCAGTATGTTAGGTGCCAACTCCCATCCCACCTTGGAAAGTTTATTCCTGAAGCCTCAACATTATTCTGGAGATTACCAGGCCATGCACATCCCCTCTAGCTAGACAGCACTTTCAGACAGTGGCAGGAAGCCATGGTGTACCCAGGAATTTTGCTGGTGATCTCCAGAGATGGCCAAGGGCATATAGGAGGGGCACAGAGCATCTGTTTTAGACCCAAACACACTTGGATTTTTGAATCCTATGTCTTCTTCCCATAAATTATACTGTTCAGCGTATCACCCAGATTTCCTAGCTTCAGTTTCTCCAGCTACAAATTGGGAACAATAGCTACCTTGCAGAACATTAAATAAATGATTATGCTTTCTCTCAGTGGCATACACACTAGCCAATTTATTTAAAAAATATTCAATGACCTGGGAAAAGACTCATGCTATAAAGTTAACTGAATAAAAATAGTCACATTTATTTGCAGCTTGAGTCCAACTTTGTGATATATATATATATATATATATATATATATATATATATATACACACATATATATATATAATTGTTTCAATTACGTATATGTATATAGTTTATATGGAATTGGGACAAAATACACTAAGAGATTTAGGGGTCATTGATTCTGGGTGGTAACATAATAGATTATTTCTTTCCTATTACATTTTTCTTCATTTCCTAAATTTTCTATGAAGAACACATATTACACTATAATCAGAAAAAGGCAAATTTTATGGATCCAAATTTTGTGAGGGTAACAGATAAGTAACAGACAATTAACTATAGTAGCTGGGATTTATTATGCTGCCTTACACAGAACTTGTGCTTCATGTGTGTGGTAGTCAGCTTTTTGTCGCCATGACAAAAACAATTTAGAGAAGGAAAGATTTATTTTGGCTCATGGATTCAAAGATTTCAATCCATGGTCAGCTCACTTCATTGTTCTGTTCCCGAGGAGAGGTAGAACATCATGGCAAAGTTGCTTAGCTCATAGCAGCTGGGAAGCAAAAAGACAGAGAGAGAGAGGGGGAGAGAGAGAGAGAGAGAGAGAGAGAGAGAGAGAGAGAGAGAGAG
>NW_026000241.1:25226805-25246154 GCF_001458135.2 Marmota marmota marmota
AGAATGATGATGATATGATGATAGAGATGAGTATGAGAGATGAGAGAGAGAGAGAGAGAGAGAGAGAGAGAGAGAGGACAAGATATAGTTCTAAAGAGCATGCCCCCAAGGCATCATCTCTTCAACTAGGTCCCACCTCCTACAGTTTCCACCACCTGCCAAAAGTCCAATCCAATGATGAATCCATTAGTGGATTAATCCACTGACAAGGTCAGAGCCTTCATGATCCAACCGTTTCCTGAAAGCCTTACCTCTGATTATTGTTGTATTGAGACCAATCCTTCAACACATGAGCCTTTGGGGGACATTCCAGATTCAAATGACAAAATTGTGTGATTATTTAAAAAACAGAAACTTCATTAATAACAATAATGAAATGAGTGCTTACTATACATCAGACTTTGTACAAAGCATTTTACATTCATTTTCTTTTAATTCTCATACCAGTTATTTTAGTCAGCTTTTTCGATGCTGCGACTGAAAGACGGGACCAGAACAATTGCAGAGGAGAAAATGTTTATTCTGAGGTCTCACAGTTTCAGAGGTCTTAGTTCATAGAAAGCTGGCTCCATTCCTCAGAGCTCAAGGAGAGGCAGGTGGAAGAGTGTGGCAGAGGGAAGGAGCTCACACAGTGATCAGGAAGCAGAGGGAGAGGTCTCCACTTGTCAGGTGCAAGTATAAACCCCAAAGCCACGCCCCCAGTGAACCACTTCCTCTAGCCACACCCACCTGCTTCCAGTTATCACTCAGTTAATCCCATTGGGCATCAGTTCATTGATTGGATTAAGACTATGACCCAATCATTTCTCCTCCAAACAGGTGAGCGTTTGGGAAATACCACACATCTAAACCATCACCTAAACACCAGTCTTATGTAGTAGGTACTGGTCTTACCACTTCTTCAGAGATTCAGAAAACTGAAGATTATTATGAAAACTGAAGGTTATTAAAAAATTATTTTCCTCCGTTTTAAAATGCCTCAGAATGGCTTTGGTCTTTCTCAATGAATCATTCAGAATAAAATTCAATCCTTTACTTAAACAGAAGAGGAACTTAGAGATTGAACATAATTTTGATAATTGCTACTTTAGCAGAACAAGGTTAAAATTAAATTTCATGCTAGAGAGTAACCCCTTGGTCACATTAGTCCATGAGCAAGTTGAGTGGTGGACATCAAATGGACCCAGGAAGCTTTCAGCTTGGCCTGCAAAGTGAGATTTCTGTGCATCTCTGGAATTCATTTCTCTTTCCCAACAACAAAGGAAAGCTGAAGACAGCCTGCAAAGACCTCATCTTGGAGACCTGAGAATGGAAGAGAAGGCTGATTCCTGGATCTCGGTCACAGGCCATGTAACAAAAACCTACCAGGCCATGCCCACTATGAGACCAGCATGAGAAATAAAGACATATTCATATTGGACAGAGTGGTGTTACTTCGTTTTATTTAGCTGACAGGAAAGTTGAGGCCCTTCTTGTGTTTCTTTGGTATTGTTGTTGGATGGCTGTGTTCTCTTAAAGCATTTAGAACGTCATTAAAATAGTTTAAATAGCCATAGTCTGTCATGCTCCCCACAAACCTCTCTGTTCTCCTCTTAGTGAATTTCATTACAAGAAAATCAAAGAGAAAAGCTCTGAAATTGTCACTGTAAAAATAAATGGGGAAGGGGGTGCGAGGAGGGACAGAGGTGACAGTGCTGCATTGGTTAGAACAGCAGCGAGGCCATTCATATTTTCAGCTTAAATCTTTTCAAATGACAAAGGCTCTGGCTGCTATTTGTCAAAGGTGGAGGCTTTGGAAATAAATAGATAACACCAAGTCTATTTATTTTCATGGCATCTCTCTGATTCCGTTTCTTCTTGGCAGGCAGGAATCTCAGAAGGGAAGGAGAACAATAACTTTGGTTATTGCAGTTTTTGATTTGAGGTGGCAAGGAAGCTTGTAAGGCCTTTGAACATGCACTACCTTGGATTTAATGGAGACTCCCGTGTGGCTGGGCAAAAGGCCTTGTGTCCCAGATAGAGAATAAATGCCAGCTTCTGGGAGCCAGGAACCCTGGCACTTCTTTCCATTAGTGGGTTTATATTCATAGATGTAATTCCTTACAGTGTTAAGAACACTTAGAGTTAAAATGGCATGTCATATTGGTTTGAATATTATTCTTGGCTCTATTTTGTGACACTTTATCTTTGATTTGACCTATATTTCCCCTTCACTTTTTCTCATTTATATCTTCTTGTAGAATTTTATGCATTATCATAAGCTACTTTGGTTTGGGGAAGGCAGTGAGGTATAAAAATGTTCAGAAACATCATTTGTAGGCAATAGTGAGAGATTCACTTGGTACTTGGAAGGAGGGAGTGAAAACACTTGTCCTTCATGGTTGAAAATCAAGAGAGGCCACATCATAGAAGAAAGACTGTGTCCCAAAGGTTATAATCACAGATTGGTTATTTCATGCAGGAAAGGAATATTTCATTTAAGAGGTGTAACTTGGCTTCCCACAATAGACTCAAAAAGGCCAGCCTGACAGTTCACCATTGCTACAGAGAGAATCCCTACATCTAGGGGGTGGAAGAATTCATAGCATCAGTAACAGAGGGTTCTATTGTGAGGCAGGGAAAGTTTGTCAGCCCTTACCATGGCCTGGGTAAGTTAACTCCACAAATACCCATTTCCTTTTGTCTGAAATTAATGCCACCCAACATGTTGTGATTGTTCATTGGGCTTCAGGCACCTGGATGGGAGCACTAGGTACAGAAAAGCAAAGCATACAGATTCCTTGAACAAGCCTTACCTTACTGTATGATATGGCTCCTGGAATTTCCAACATCAGTGATGCCTAGTTAAGAGAGGTTTAACACTAGCACACTGATCATGCCAGTGAACTGAGACTGTCTAGATTTTGTTTTGTTTTGTTTTGTCCAAGACTAAATTTATCTATTTGTCTAGGAAACTGATCTGTGAGCCTTCGAGGTGGCCAGGCAGCAGCCTCCCCTTGGTTATCACCGTGGCTTGGAGTTTGTCTCTGATTGGGCTCCCACAGAATCCTGAGATAATGATATGACTGTTAGTAAGTTCATTTGGGTGATGACTTCTAGAAGCATCCAAAGAGGAGAGGTGAGACAGGGGAAGGGAAGAACACAATGTGGCCAAATGAGGCTCAATTCTGCTGGGAGACTCTGGGAGATCCTTTTGAATTGCTGAGTTGTTGTTTTGGTGAGCATAGTCATTGCTGTGACCAAAAGTCCTCACAAGATCTTAGAGGAGAAAAAAATATTTTGGGATCATAGTTTCAGAGATTCAGTCCACAGTCAGCTGGCTCCATACCTGGACCCAGGATGATGCAGAACAAGATGGCAGAAGGGGATGGCAGAGGAAAGCAGCTCAGAACATGGCAACAAGGAAGGAGAGAGAGAGAGAGAGAGAGAGAGAGAGAGAGAGAGAGAGAGCGCTCTGTTCACCAGGGGCAAAATATAAACCCACTGATTAGAACTACCCCTGTCAATCTAAGCATTTCACCTCTGAACCTTCTTGCATTGTCTCACACATGAGCTTTTGGGGATACCTCATATCCAAATCATAAGAGTTGCCCCATATGAAAACTGGAGTATTTATCCTTCTTCAGATCCCTCAGTGACTGGGGATTGCCCCCTGGGACATTAACTCCCTAATGTGCATAGGCCAACCATACTTTTTTTGGACAAAGAAAGTCCTCAGCCCTAGAGCTGCAGATGCTGGTGGCAGGAAGACCTTGGTGTGTAGGGAACTGTGAGAACTGACAAAATGGGGGTGGGTCATCAGCAGTGTCCATGAATAGCCTCAACAGGTGAGGCTGCATTTTGTATTTCCTGCGTCTTTCTACTTAGACTGCCTTTCATTTACTGTATTCCTTGATTTTGATTCTGAATTGCATAGTAAACTTCATGAGGGCACTAAAGGTGAAACTTTAGAGTACTATACAGGAAAAAAAAAAAAGCATTGAGACTATGATCATGAAGAATAACACAATTTTACCAAACATCCTCTGTCAACATGTTGGTAAGAATTGTTTTCATCTGGAATTATGTTGTGGAATCCTGGTAACCAGAGCTCTGGGCTTCTAATAATATTAATATGTAATAATGTTAATACATCATTAGATGTAGGAGGAAGATTAATCCAATCGAAGCTCAGTTAATTTCCTAAGGGCAATACATGATTACAGCTACCTCCAGAGAAGTTGCCTTTCCAACAGCCAATCTGCCTTTTTCAGGATTGATCCCAGGATGTGTGAGCAAAGCTGCAGGAGTACCATCTTCCGGAGTACCATCTTCCCTGGATGATCCTGCCCCTTTGACCATAGTGAATAAGCATCTGATACAGGTTGTGAACATCAGAGTTACTGACTGCAAGGCAGAGTGGACATTCACAGTTGCCTGGTTTGCAACTGTCTCCCAATATCTTCTTTCTCATAGGGCACAGCTTGATTATTCAGGATCTGTCCTGTATAAAAGATGACCCCACACTTATTAGAAGAGGACACTGGTAAAACCAACACAATCAGTTCACCTGATTTCTCTGTCACAGTGATGGGTTTAGGTAACCCAGAGCAGATCATTTCCTGGGTCACAAAGATTGATTAAGTGTTGGGCACATGACTCAATTCAGACCAAAACGATATAAAGAGATACTTTTTTTTTTGAGAGAAAATGTAGGGGAGTCATTCTAGTTTTCAAAAAGAAAACATAATAAGCTATGATTTCTCTTCTCAGGAGTAATGTTTTCCAGGAGTGAAGGCTGGAAATGCGGCAGCCATTTTTTCACCATAAGAGAAGGCAACTTGAGGATGGAACATATGGAGGGCAGAGACATAATGAAACCCTATCCTTTATGTCATCACAAATCATTAAGACATTCCCTGTGGCAGGGTATTTCTAATTATCTGAGTTAATAAATCTCTTTTATTAAGTCCATTGAGTTGAATTTGGCATTCCTTGTGCCTGTAAACACCTAGTTTGTCTTGGGTCAGATTTTTCCAGAATCAAACACGGAGATAAGATGCAAATATTTTCTTTGAACAAGAATCCTAGGGGAGACAAGGGAATGTGGAAAGCAGGAATGGGAAGAGAAAGAAGCTAACAGAGGCATAGTGTCAGATGAAGAGTTTCAGACTTATTCTAAAAGGGACCCTTTAGTAAACCATATATAATTTGTCTTTCACCCAAAGAGTGAGCTTAGATTTCATACCATCAATCACTGGTTAAAAACTTTCCCCAAGAGGATATACAACCCTAGGCACTTACAGCTTTCTGTGCATGCAGGTAAATTGGCTCTCATAGTCTAAGGGAGGTCTTCCAAAGACAGTTGTAGGTGCAGGCAGTCAGAAGCAAAAGCAAACAGAAACCTGGGATGAATGTATAGAGAAGCTATAAGGAATGAGGGTCAGAAGAGATTTGAGTGAGATAACCATAGTATCAGCTACACAGACTCATTATCCTTCAAATGAAGCTGCCTTGGTTCCTTTAGTTGGCTGGTTATTGGAAGAACCTTTAGTTAACATAGACAGTTAAACTGAAAGCACAGAATCATGGTGATGAGCATCGTGCTTTTGACAAAGTTTAGGGAATATATGTGTCATGACTATAATAGCTACCCAACACTAAAGAATCCTCCCAAGCATGGTGTCCTAGCCTGACTTCAAGATAGCCCATAATAACTATCCCCTTCTACTACGTGTGGCTTTGTAGATTCCTCTCCAGCCCTGAATTCCTCTCCAGGCCTATCAAATAATAGATTGCAGATATGGTGGAGTTTAACTTATGAGGTTAGACCACAAAAATCATTGTAGCTCAACCTTGTTCTCTGGGACCAACCACTTTTGGGAAAGCCAGATGTTCTGTTATGAAGAATTCATGCAATGGTAATAAAGTGGTCCACATGGTGAGAAACTGGGGCCTCCTGCCAATAGCCATAACTCACATTCATGTGAGTCAAGCCTTCATCTGATGATAGCTTTAGCTGGCATTTTGACTGCAAATTCTAGTGAGAAACTCCAAGCCAAATAGCTTAGCTATGCCTCTTTTAAATTTCTGACCCACAGAAATTATGAGAAATAATGAATATTATTTCTGTTTTGAGCTGCTAATTGGTAATAATCTTTTTAATGCTGTGTTAGATAATGAATATCCATGATAAACCACCAACATGTTCCAGATCTATTTTTATCTATCTATCGATCTCTCTCCAAAGCAGAAACATATTTTCCAAAGAAAAAATACATGTCCTTATTTCATTCATTCATTAGATTATCCATTTAGTACTCATCATTTGTCAGAGGTACTGGAAACACAGATGTGCTAACTGCTAGAGATATAGATATTGTTCTAGCCCTTCTAGGTGCTCCATTCATAGTCTGCAGATTTCTATAAATCCTTAGGTTTGTCTCAGGCTCATCTTCTACTGATATTAATATTCATAGAGGATTCCATATGATACAAAAATCCCACTATAATTATGTATCCAAAAGAAATAAAAATCTGCTTTCCATGTTTGTTAAAATGTTGCTCATAATATCCAGGATATGGAATAAAGCCAGTCATCTATCAATGGATGAATGGATAAAGAAAATGTGGTATACACAGACAATGGAATATTATTATCCTTGAAAAATATGGAGATGCTGCCATTTGTTAGAACATGGATGAGACTGGAAGACATTATAAATAAAATAAGCCAGACCCAGAAAGACAAATACTGCAGAATCTAATTTATGGACTCTAAAAAAGTCAAATTCATAGACACAGAGAGCAGAATGGTACTTACCAAAGGTTATTGGGGAGGGAATTTGGGGAAAGAAAGAAAGTGCAAAGCTAGTTGGGAAAGCTATTTGTCCATTTAGCTAAAAGCCCAACCAAAAAAGAAAAAGAATGTTGAAAGCAGACTGTCTATCCAAATGCACATTAAAAACATCATTTTGTCAAGAACCAGTAGATTTGTCTTAAAACTGATGCCCCCCATTGACCTAATGGTGCCAGGAAAAAGTCATGGCCACATAGTCAGTGCTGTATGTTATTTTGACAAGACCATTCCATTTTTGCTTTACATGTGTTCTCAGAAACAATAAATTCCTAGAGGACAAGGAAAATTTTGTGCAGTGCTCAAGATGCTGTGTTCAGTGTCTACTCTGCACAGATAGACACTTAATGCCTTTTATTTGGGTGAGGATGATGATCATAGCCAGCAGAGCCCAGTACAATATTGTGAAAACTCAAGAGTGTGATCAGATCTGAGAATTTGGAAGCTCTGATATTAATTCTCCTAGACTCATTTGTCCTCTCTGAATACAGGGCTAGTAGTGAAACCATAAAAAGAAAAAAATTGTCTAGTCACCTTCTCACAAGTTACTTTAATTCTTTCATTTCCCACTTCTGGGAAATAATAAAATGATTAATGCTAAAATTAAGCTCCATTATCCTGTGATTTTATATCCAAAAATTTATCTGTTTTGAATGATACAAATGTAAGATGCATGGTTTTAGGTAGTAGTGTATAATTTGATAGGTGCCACTTAGGACAGTTTTCTATCTTTCTTTTCTTTTCCTTTTTTTTTTTTTTTTTTTGGTTCTGGGGATTAACTCAGTGACACTCGACCACTGAACCACATCCCCATCCTTATTTTGTATATTTTTTTTAGAGACAGGGTCTCACCGAGTTGCTTAGCACCTTACTTTTGCCGAGGCTGGCTTTGAACTGACAATCCTCCTGTCTCAGCCTCCCAAACTGCTGCAATTACAGTCCTGTATCACCACATCCAGTTAGGATAGTTTTCTATATTTTTAAAAAAAATATTTATTTTTTAGGTGTAGACGGACACAACACAATGCCTTTATTTATTTTTTTATGTGGTGCTGAGGATCGAACTGGTTCCTGCCCGTGCTAGGGGAGCGCTCTACCACTGAGCCACAATCCCAGCCCCAGTTTTCTATCTTTCTATGCTAGCTTTTTATGGATCATTTTTATAGCCTCTAAAGGTACTCGTGACACATACTAACAGAAACATTTAAAGTATAAACTTCGGTAAGTTTTGACATAAATATACACCTGGGAAATCAGCATCCTGACTACTACGGTTCACCTGACACATGGTTCACATGTCACAAGCTCTTTGGTAATTCTTCTTTTCTAACAACCCCATCTGCCTGTTCCAGGCAACTACTGATTTACTTTCTATCACTATAGTTTGCATTTTCTGGAATTTTATATAACTAGAATCATAAGCTATGTATTCCTGTGGTCTGAGTCCTTTCATTAAGCATAATTATTTTGAGTTTTTGTTTGTTTGTTTGTTTTTTGTTCTGTTGCATGCAGGCAATAGTTTACTTCTTTCTTTGTCTTGCTGGGCTGTGCTCCATTATAGGGATGTAAATTATTTTGTTTACTCTTTCTTCTGTGATAGACATTTAGTTTATCTTCAGTGTTTTACTACTACAAATAAAACTGTTATGACCATTTGCATACAAAGTCTTTATAGGAACATATACTGTTGATTCTCTTGAGTAAAATCCTGGTAGAGAAAAGATTGGGTCCTCTAGTGGGTTTATCATTTCAAGAAATTGCCAACTGTTCTCCAAAGTGCTTGGACCATTTTACATCCTCATTAGGACTACGTGAAAATTCCAGCTGCCCCACCCTTTTACCAATACTAAGTATGGCCAAGTTTTTTAATTTTAGACATTCTTAGAGATATCAGTAGTATTTCATTTAATTTGCATTTTTTCTAACATCTAATCATGGTGAACACCTTTCGTGTTTTTTTTTAACCATGTAGTTAATATCTTCAAATCTTTTGCTCATGTTTTGATTGGATATTTTGTTTTATTACTTAGTTTTGAGAGTTTCTTTACATACCTGGTTAAAAGTCCTTTCAAGGGTAAGAGATTTGCAAATGTATATGTATAATTACCTTTTCACTCTCTTTTTCCCCATATTTTCATCAGTGCATTATAGTTATATATAATGGTGGGATTTGTTGTTACATGTTCATATACATACACACAATATGCCAATATAAATTGGCAATATCATTCCCCAATATTTCCCCTTTCCTCTCCCTTCTTATGTTTTGTGATCTTGATCCAGCATATAAGAAATATCTCTAAAGTCAGAGAGATTGTGTGTGTGTGTGTGTGTGTGTGTGTGTGGTGCTGGGGATTGAACCCAGGGCCTTGTGCATGGGAGGCAAGTACTCAACCAACTGAGCTATATATCCCCAGCCCCAGTGAGAGAGATTTTTTTTTTCTGGTATATCTTTTCATAAGTTTTTTGGTTATTGATTTTACATATAGTCTATCACCTCTGAGTTAACTTTTCTGTATAATTTGTGAATTGTGGTCTATTTTGTATACATGGATACTAAATTATCCAAACACCACTTGTTGAAGAAACTCATCCTTCCTCTACAGAATTGTTTTCTTTTGTACTTTTGTCAAAAGTTAATCGACGGTTGGTTTCTGGTTCTACCTCTAGACTTTACAGTCTGTCTTATTGATCTGCTCATCTATATTTATCCCAATAAATTTAGGTTTTTGATTTCTGCAGCTATGCAGTACATCTTAAAATCATGCAGTGCAACCTTTCCAACTTTGTCTTTAAAGTTGTTTTGGGTCTAGGTATTTTGCATTTCCATATGAATATTGTAATCAGCTTAGACATTTCTATAGGAATGTCTATCAGAACTCTTTTGGTATCACATTAAATCTTTAGATAAATTTGATAATCGACAACATGGATTTCTCAGTCCAGGAAAAAGTTATATCTCACCATTTATTTATGACTTGTTTATTTTCTTTCAGTGATTTTTTTTTCAGTGTATAGGCATTGCATATCTTTTGTCAAATTTGGGTATTTTACATTTCAACTTCAACTTGCTCATTGTATACAAAGTTTTCTTGATCCTGAAAATCTGCTAAATGTACATATTGATTCTTATAATGTTATAGATTTGTAAAGACTTTCTTCACAGTCATCTGTGAATAATGATTCTTCATCTGCCTTTCCAAATTGTATGTCCACAAAACATTTTTTTGAATAATTATAGATTTACAGAAGAGTTGCAAGGATTGTATAAATTGTTTTTCCTTTTTACCTTTGGCCCATCTTCCTCTCATGGTGACATCTTGCATCCATGACTCAAAAGTAAAATATTAAAATTGGTATAATACTATTAACTATAGAATTAATTATGATTTATTTCATTTTTAGAATGTAAACATTTTTAACTTTCTTTTTACTGATGCCTCTTTTTCTTCTAGCATGTGATCAGGATTCCTCAGTGTACAGAGTCATCATATCTCCTTAGTTCCTTCTTATCCATGAACTTCTCAGACTTTCTTGTCTTTTATGAACTTGACACTTTGGGAGCATGGTGGCAGAGTATTTTTTATGATCTGGATGTATCTGATGTTTTATTAGGAACATATGGAGATTATGAATTTGGAGACTATAATCACTTTGTGCTTAGTTATCTGAGAGTTATTTTCTTTTCATCATTGACAAGTGATAAACTTATAAAAAGTGTTTTTTCTGTATCTTTTGTTTGATAGAATGACTTCATTTCTTTTTACTTTATTTTGTTCCTTCTGTTAGTGTAATAAACCATTTAGTTTCAAAATACAAATTAATCTTGCATTTCTGGCATAGACCCTGCTCATGATGTGTTATCTTTTTTTTAATTCCTGTTCAATTCCACTTGCTAATTATTTTGGTAAGATTTCTTTTTGTCTATATTCTTCAGGCCTATTAGCCTGAAATTTACTTTTCTTATAATGCAGATCTTAAATCTTGGTTTCATATAATGATAGCTCCTTTGTTTTCCAAAATAATTTGTTAGGTTTGTATTGTTTTCTTGAAATATATGATAAAATACCCTGGTGAGATCATGTGGACATGGAGATCTCTCTGGAAAAATGATTTCCACTATTTAATCAATTAACTTAACTGTTATACAGCTGCTCATATTTTCTATTTTTATAATATAATTTTTGATATTAATAATTTTTGTTTAAGAAATTTTTCTACTTTTATCTAAGTTGTTATATTTATTAGTATAAAGTTATGAATTACTTTTGTTATGAATTATATATATATATATATATATATATATATATATATATATATATATATAATTTAAATACACATAAGATCTGTAGTTGTGTCCCTAATTCATTTCTGAAGTTCATTTATATAATGTGTGAATTCCCTCTTTCTTTTTTTAACCTACCTAGAAGTTCTTGCATTTTATTGACTTTATTAAAGAAACAGTTTTGATTTATTGTTGTTCTTTATTCTTGGCTTGTTTTAGCTTTCTCTTCTTTCTCCCAGTTTCTTGAGAGGGAGGCCTAGGATACTTTTCTTCTTCTCTGATACAAAAATTTAAAGCTGACCAGTTCTCACTAGTACCACTTGGGTTGCATTCCACAATTGCTGCGTGTAGATATGATGGAGTTTTTTTTTTTTCCATTGTTATTAATTTAACCATTCATTCCAATTTCACAGTGAAGTTTAATTTACAAATACTTGGATATTTTCTAAATGTTCTTTTAAATTGTTTTCTAATTGATTCATTTGATTGATTGTATTACTTAATGAAATTAATTCCTAGTGAACTTAATTATATATTGTTTCTACAAAACTTAAATTTTTCTTGCCAGGTGTGGTGGTACACCCCTGTAATCCTAGCAACACAGGAGGCTGAGACAGAAGAATTGCGAGTTCAAAGCCAGCCTCAGCAAAAGCAAGGCCCTAAGCAACTCAGTGAGACCCTGTCTCTAAATAAAATGCAAAATAGGGCTGGGGATGTGGCTCAGTGGTTGAGTGTCCCTGTGTTCAATCCCCAGTATCTCCCCTGCCCGTCCCTCCCCCCCAAAAAAACCCCTTACATTTCCTTACTGGTTTTATGGGCCAACTTATGATCTTCCTTGGTGAAGGTTTTAAGTGTGCATCAAGGGCATACTCTGCCACTTGAGGATAGAGTGTTTTAAATATCAGTTATGTATACTTGGTGGTTTAGGGTTTTTCAGCTCTTCTGTGTACTTACTAATTAGGGGTCTATTTATTCTTATCAATTAATGAAAGAAAAATAATAAAATCATTACATATAATTGTTGATTTGTCTACTCCTCTGACTTTTGTCAGATTTTTATTAACATATTTTGAAGAACTGACTTAGAAGCATATACATTAAAAATTATTTATGACTTCTTAATAAGTTGAATCTTTTATTATAGAATGTCCTTCTTTAAGCTACTTACAGAGGTTTGTTAGGACTTCTTAGGACAGTCTTCCTGCACAGGTAGTTTACCCCTTTACTAAGTTGCATTTTATGGGTGTCTATATCAAATGCCTGGGTGTTCAATGAGATCTCTCCCATCCGGATGGTTCACCCCATGTGGGTTCTGGGGTGCCTGGTAATGAATGGTTCCTTTCCCGAGAACTGTTCTTTTCTCTCCTAGTGATCTTTTGCTTGGCTTCATGAAGTTCTCTCTTACATGCTCAAAGTTCAGTCTTCAGCCAATGCTTGAGGTGATGCTATTGCACATTTCTGGAGTATTTTCTCTGCATTGGTCCTTTTTCAGTGGTACTCTGCTCAGGCAAATTATATTCGCTTCAAACCACTAGACCTTGATCTCTACCTCTGAACTCAGAGAGACCACTGTGCACTCTGGTGTCCTCCTGCATTGCATTCTTCAAAATGCAGAAAACCAGGATGACAAAGGGACTCAGCTCTTTTAATTCGCCTTCCTGCAGAGAACACTTTCTTTTGCTTCCTTTTATACAGTGTTTGAGAACAGTACTTTCATTTGTGTCCAGTTTTTCACTCATGTATAGTTATTATGCAGTGTATTAATGTACTAGGGCTGCCATAGCAAAGTCACCAAGGACAGGGTGACAACAGGAAGTTATCCTCTCACAATTCTGGAGGACTAGAGTCCAAGGTCAAGGCATCTGCAGACCTGCTTTCTCTGGAGTCTTCTGACCTTGGCTTGTAGATGGCTGTCTTTCCCCTGTGTCTTTATGTGGTCTTCTCTCTCCTTGGCTATCTCCTCTGATCCTCTCTGATTATTAAGACAAGAGTCATATTGAAGGACTGCCCATTTTAACTTAATTCCCTCCTTAAGGACCCTGTCCCATTCTGAGATTTGGGGGGTTAGTGCTTCAGCCTATGAGTTTGGGGGTGTGGGGAAGGGAAATGTAGCTCACCCATAAGAAGCAGCCGGGTAATGGCACTCTTTCATGTCGGCAGCAGAATGTTTGAACACGTGCTATTTGCCAGTCATTTTAGAAGCATGCTGTACACTTTAACTCCTTTAATTCTCTTGATGTCCCTGTCAGATATCATAAACTCTATTTTAGATCTAAGGACACTAAAGCTCTGAGACTTAAGCAATTTACCTAATGTGCTATAGCTAATAATCTGAAGAGCTGGGATATGAATTTAAGTATTGCTCCAAAGCCTCAGCTCTTGACCACTATAATTTGCTTTCCTTTAGGACACACGTGAATTGCAGATCAATGTTTTCTAGATTATATTTCTGGAACTGTGGGTAAATATTCTTAAAATACCTAGTCTTGAAGCTTTGTTAAATATATACTGTTACTCCCAAGCAGCTGACAAATTTTCCCGTGTCAGAAAACAAAGAACTACAACGGCATACCCCAATCATCCATGTGACATAAACATCTTTCATTTGGTTCATCTTTCTCACTTCATCTGTGTTTATAGAACTTTCCTTATGACACTGTGAAAAGAAGAAAAATTTGGGAATTGTGTACAAATGAAATTCCAAAGAGCATGGCAATCCAGCCTACCTTGGGTAAAGTTCGATTGATGTGTAAATTATCAGTTATGCAGAGAACATAATAAGGCTATCTCTCATCATTTTCTGACATGACAATTTATTTGATAGTCAAATAAAAGGGTTTACGTGAAGCGGTTAGATTTTGCTTCATGTTTTTCTATGGGCCCATTTCTGTCAAACATAACCAAGGATCATCATAAATGTATCATGACAGAAATGTTTTCTATCTTAAATAATAAATTACACTAACATTTGGCATCTACGTTTGAGTTTTTAAGTCATATCTGATGACAGCAAAAGTCTTCTGGGCAAAAAATAATCAATATGTGAGGCATAAATAGAGAGAGTAGTATCTGGTGAGGATTCTAACATCATAATATGCCAGTTTACGGCAGGGAAATGTGATTTCCATGTAGATAAGATTTTCGTGCACCTGTACCCTTGATTGTCAAATGACAATGAGCCCAAAGGGCCCTATCAGATTGGAACTTCTCTTATAAGACCAATCCTGATTTTAAATACAAATATCATTCCTTGTTCTCCTTGCTTAACAATAAAATAGAACAAGTCTAACATGTGTTAGCTTTACTTTGCTGCAACCAAAATTCCTGACAAGAACAACCAAGAGGAGGAAAGATTTATTTTGGCTCAAGAGTTAGTTGGTGGCCAGGCTCCAACGCACAACATGGTGGTGCAAGGGCATGGCGGAAGGAAGCCATGGCAGCCAGGTAGGGGATGTGGGGGCCAGGAGGGCCAGAGAGAGAATATACCCTTCTGGGGCACGCCCCCTGTTGACCTACTTCCTCTAGCTATCAATGAATGAATCCACCAGTGAGACAAGAGCCCTCCCAATCCAATCATTGCACCAAAGATCACTTCTAGGTTTTGCTGCATTGGGGACCAGGCTTTAGACACGAGCTTTTGAGGGACTCATGTCCACATCATAGCATAATAGTATACTGTATTAAAAGTTAAGCAAATGTGTTCTCCCTCTTGATCTCTCAAAATATCTAATTATACGTGGCTTACCTTCTGTGATGATGTGAAAAGATACAACACCTAGGTAAGAAGAAATGAGGTGGCTGATGTAGCCCTGTGGTGTTGTGCTAGGTTGCTGAAGTTCACTTGAACATAGCTGTTCAATGCAGGCAAGGCCCATCTGATAGCCCACAAGACTACCGAGTGACTAGTGGACACTTAAGATATACAGCACAGTGCAGATACACTGGGGGAAAAAAATCCACATCACCAGCAGGAGGTTGAGAGAGTTCATCATGCCACTCAAGAGCAGTAGGCATTAGAATACTTCCAAATTGTTTATCCTTGAAATCTCCCATTTCATATTTTTGGACCACCGTTGACCATAACTAATTGAAACCTCAAATAGTGAAAATGTTGACAAACAGAGACTACTATAAGTTGTTTACCACTGTGGATCCTTGGAGTCAGTCCTACCAGAGGATGTGCCAGGGTTTGAATATGTTCTTCTCCCTGAAGTTTCCTGTCTGGAATCTTGGTCCCTGGCATGGTGGTGTGTGGAGGTGGTGGAAATTTTAAGAGGTGGCCTTTTAACCATGGTCCGCTTTATGCTTTGAATATAGACCTTGCGGCTCTGCTATTGCAACTTGTTTTTAAAATAGACATGTTACTTTCTTTTCCTCTCTCCCTGCTCCTCCCTAATCTCCCTCCCTCCCCATCTCAGGGGAAACAGGATTACCTTTCTTTTCCATCCTAGGCAGAGTTATCTGTCCTGGAGTACACCCCCCATCACCACACTGTAGGAAGGAAGTAATCCATCCTTCCTTCCTTCCTTCCCATAAAAGCAGCAGCCTAGTGATTTTATCCCAGCCTAAGGTTTTATATTATATTAAGGGGATGGCACCAGAAGATCTCAGAAATGACTATCTCCCACATTAACAAGTGAATGTAACCTTTGCATCACCTCTTTAAAAGCCCCCAGTTCCTGCTGATGGGCAGAATCACAGCCTCTGGGATAGGCATCCTCTGTGTTTCTCCTTTGCAAGCAAAGCAATAAACCTCCTTTTTTCTTTTTTCTGAAAATCGTGTCCTCTTTGTTGGATTGGCATCAGTGACAAGGGCCAAGCTTTCAGCAACAGCCTGGGGAAAGGTAATGAGGTGGGGATGGGGGTCCACTTCCCTGGGTGGATTCATGCTGTCCCCTGGGAGGGGACCAAGTCTCCTGGGACTGGATTAGTTCCTGAAGAGTGGTTGCTCTAATGGAGACAAGCTGGCCCTTCCCATGCTCTTGTTTCCTTGTTGCACACGTACCTCTGCAGGTGGCTGGTTCCCTTCCCACTTTTCTGCCAGAGAGAGTGAGTGTTACTGAAAAGCTTAGTCCTTGTCCCTGATGCCAATATAATAACAAGGACATTGTTTGGGGGGAAAGGAAAACAAAGGATTATTACTTTCCTAGCAAAGGAGAGGCAAGGTGACTCCTGTCCCACAGGCTGTGCAGTCTAGTAGAACAGAGGGTTTTAAAAGAATTGATTCCTTCCAGGTGTTTCCTGTGGGGAGGCTGTGATTCACCTGTCAATTTGGGAGATGGCCATTCCTTAGATCTTCTGGGACCATCCCTGAAGTCTGAATTACTTGGTTCCAGTGGTGGATATGTGCTCATAGGCAGATAACTCAAGGTAGTTCTATCCCTGCCCCCAGGTTAGGGAGGGGGAGAGGGAGAAGAGGAAAAGAAAGCATGTCCATTTTAAAATAAGCCTCAATGGCAGAGCAGCAAGGGCTATATTCAAAGCATGAGGTGGACCATCCTTATAAGGAGACCCTCACCGGCATGCCAGCACATATACTTTGGACCCTCTAGCTACCAGAATTATGAGGAAAAATAAACCTCTTTACTTTATAAGCTACCAAGCCTCAGGTATTTTGTTATAGCAGCACAAAATGGACTAAGACAGAATATGAATAGGTTTTTCCCCCTGAAGTTTCCTGTTTTGGAATCTTGGTCCCTGACATAGATGTGTGGAGGTGGTGGAGAATTTAGTACATGTCTCAGAATTTCCTCTTTGAAGAACTCCAAAGAAGATAGGTAGCATTTTCTATCAACTCCCATACTGCATTAACTGCGTTGCCCCCACAGGCATTAAATTCATCTTATTTTGGGGTAAGGGTGTTTCAAGGTTCTAAAGAAAACACAGGGAAAGTAAAAGAGGCAAACTTGTGACGAGGAACATCAGTAGTTAGTAATGGGCCTGTTCCCCATGGCTGCTCTGAGATTGGGGCTGGGATCCAACACGGGGCTTTGAAAATATCTACCACAAATTTCTTGTCATCTATCTCATTTTTAAAATGTAGAATTCTAAAAATCCTTTCTAGTGGGAACTGATGAGCACTGGAAAGAAGCATGCTGAGCAGAGACATTTGTCCAGTCTTCTAAAGAGACGAGGATAAAATTTAATCTCTATCATGCCATCTGGACCCGGGATCCATGACCATAGAGAAGAGATAGTTAAAGCATTAATCCCAGTGCAATGGCAAATGCACAAATACAGACAAGCCCAGGTCAGGGCTAAAGACTCCTAAGCGACTTTCCCTTCATAAGAAATCTGGAGAGGATACATTAAGTGTGGCCTTGAGAGCAGATGACACAGGTCGCCACTTACAACCTGCATTCTGAGAGCAGTCACGCATGGGGGATACAGACTGCCCTGGCAAGTTCCCATCCGCACATCAGGGACAACTTCATCATCATCATATCTTTAATGGCTTTAATTGATGCACAATAAATCGCATATGTTTAGACTTTACATTTACTATATTTTTATACATGAATTCAGCTGTGAAACCATCACCACAATCAAGAAAACAAATATACTATGTGCTTTTTTTTTTATTTCAACAGTCTGAATAATATTTTATTTATCTTTTCTCATTTTTATTGATTTTTTTTAAAAAAAATGACAGTGGAATGCATTACAATTCTTAGTACATGTATACAGAACAAATTTTCACACATTGCTGGTAGGACTGCAAATTGGTGCAGCCAATATGGAAAGCAGTATGGAGATTCCTTGGAAATCTGGAAATGAAACAACCATTTGACCCAGCTATCCCTCTTCTCGGTTTATACCCCAAAGATTTAAAAACAGCATACTACAGGGACACAGCCACATCAATGTTTATAGTAGCACAATTCGTAATAGCTAAACTGTGGAGCCAAACTATATGCCCTTCAGTGGATGAATGGATAAAAAAATGTGGAATATATACACAATGGAATTTTACTCAGCAATAAAAGAGAACAAAATCATGGCATTTGCAGGTAAATGGATGGCGTTGGAGAAGATAATGCTAAAGTAAAGTTAGCCAATACCACCCACAAAACAAAGGCTGAATGAATAATATTTTATATTAATAGATTATCCTTTCTCTGGCTATTTTTCATGGTATTGATACACTATCGTTGTTTATCCATTCACCTATTAGACATTTCACTTCTTTGCAGTTTCTGGCAATTAACAATTGAAGCATTCTGAACATTTCCATGTAAGTCTTTGTATGAACCCAGCTTTCAGTTCTCTTGGGTGAGAGGGGAATGGCTGGCTATGTGGCTTGTTTTAAGAAGCCGCCTGTTTCCAGACTGGCCATATTATTTTACATTCCCAGGAGCAGTATCAGACAGTTCCAGATCCTCTGCATCATTGCCAAACACTGATGTGGTCAGAGATTTTACTGTTAGTGGGAACAGAGTGGTATCTCTTTGTGATTTTAATTTGCATTTCCCTGGGGAGTAATGATGTCAAGTGTGTGTGTGTGTGTGTGTGTGTATGTATTCCCCATTTGCAGATCTTGTTTGGCGAAATATCTATACAAATCTTTGGAATTTTAAGAGTTCTTCATATAATCTGGATATGAATCCTTTATAAGCATCTGATTTGCAAAAATTTTGTCTCCAGCTTTGCTTTGTCTTTTCATTCTCTTAATTGTGACTTTTTAATAGTCGAAGTTCCAAGGCAGGCTTGGTGGAGCTCACCTGTATTTTCGGGTTCTTGGAAGGCTGAGGCAAGAGAATGGCAAGTCCAAGGTCAATCAGGCAACTTTGAGGGATCCTATCTCAAAATAAAAAATAAAAAGGACTTAGGGATATAGTTCAGTGGTAAAGCATTACTAGGTTCAATACCTAATACTGCCAAAATAAATAAATGAATAAATAAATAAATTTTTAAAAATAAATAAAAAAACAAAGCTGAAGCTCTTGAAGTTGATGAGGTTTAATCATTTTTTTCTTTCATGAATCATGCTTAGTCCAAACCTAGACTTTAAAGATTTTCTTCTTTGTTTTCATTCTAGACTGGTATAGTTGGGGTCAGTCTTAGTCAGCTTTATATTGTCAGTGTGAGCAAAATACCCAAAAAGACCAACTCAGAGGAGGAAGAGTTTATTATTGATTCAAAGTTTCAGAGCTTCAGTCCACCATCTGCTGACTCCATTGCTTTGGGCCTGAGGTGAGGCAGAACATCCTGGTTGGGGTGGGAGGGGGG
>NW_026000241.1:25247003-25259868 GCF_001458135.2 Marmota marmota marmota
AGAGAAAGCAAAGAGGCACCAAATATAAACCCCAAAGCTTTGCCCCGCCTACCTACACTTAACACCCAGTTATCCGTTCAAAAATTAGAATAGACTGATTGGATTATAAGTCTCACAATCTAATCTTTTCAACTCCTGTATCAACATAGGAGTTTCTGGGGACAATTTGCATCTAAACTGTATTAGGGTCTTACATTTATGTATCCTATCTGAAAAAAATTAGAGAAATTTTGTATGTTGTGAGTTATGGATCCAAGTTTGTTTTGTGCTTAGAAGTTTGCAATGTTTTAATTACAATGTAATAATAGAGAAAAAAAGAGGTGACTGCATGGTAGACCAATTAACTTGACTCTTTGAAAGATGGGGGGCTGTAACATTCATCTACTACTTTCAGATCTTCTGCCAAATGCTTTGGTTATCACTAATTCTAATCTAACCTGAAGGAAAGAGCTGTAGCAGCTGTTTTTGGTGTTTTACAGCACATCGCCTTGATCCGTCTCCTATTTCAGTTGCTTCTGCACTTACATTCTGGGCAGCTCAGATTTATGCCCTTTGTGTCTCCCACCTCAGCCCACTGTGCATTGTACCTCAGGGTCATCTCTGATGTAAGAGTTGGCACTCACCCAGCACTGCAAGTACAGGCTAGGGGTGCAGGGCGGTTAACATCCCAGGGCCACCTTCCTTCAACCACAGTGGACCTGGAATCAGTGAATAGATGCTCCAGTCACAGGTCACAGGGTGAACAATTCGGAGAGGCATTCAATATGCTCTTCTAAGAAAGTCACGGTGGAATCTAGCTCCTGGTGCCCACATTTCAATCCTACTAACATACTTTCATACTTCTCTTCTTCATTGCTGCTTTTTGAGATTATGTTAAAAATAAAACACCTCCCTCCACATTCTTGTCTCACCTTTGTTCTCAGGGGAACTCAAACTAGGACAATGATTATTGCTATTCTTATATTAGAATTAAATTTCACCAAGAAAAAGAGATTTCCCTAAAGTCATCGAACTCATAAGTGATATATATTGGAATTTGAACATAGATCTATTTTTTTTCTTAGAACTTCTGTTCATTTCTTGATAGGTCCATCCTGTTCATTCATCAGCACCTTGGCAAAGACAATAATGTAGAACAATTTGGGAGTTTGGATTTAGAGGTTCAGGAGACAGATTCCATAGCCTTGTCACCTACTGGCTGTGAAAACTTGAGCAAGTCGCTTTATATATATCACTGTGCCTTGTTTTTGTCATATGCAAAATGGCACAGTTTTAATTCATTTATCTCATAGGGTTAAATGGATTAATATTGATAAAGTTTTTAGAACAGTGTTTGGCATATGATAAGCATGACACCTTAGACTCTTACTAAGATTATGCTGTAGTCGTAATTGTTGTTGCTGTCTCCACACCACACCATACTCACACTCTTCCCCAACATGGAATCTGCATGTGATAATCTAGTTGCATTCCCAGTGAGAGTGAAGAGGTAAAATAATTGAGAAAGATCTCCATTGTCTCATACGCAATCAGAAGATGAAAGATTTAAAAATTGCTGTATCTTTACAACGAAATCATACAACTGTTTAAATTATGCAACATGTTTGCATCAATTTATACTCCCAAGAGGAACCCTATGCATTCCGGTTGCCTGGTAAAATGAATGTATGATGATAGAAGCCACATTCATTAAGAAGCCAACATTGTCCATTCAGCATGAAGACCACTCCCTCTACTAACTCTCTCTCCATTACATGGTCTGTCTTTATTTTATTCATAGCATTCATTCCTATCTAAAATACTCTTATTAAATTATTATTACCTACTTATTTTCCCTCTCATTTAGGGTAAGAAGCTCCATGAGAATGGATACTTGGACTATTAATTGTTTACCTTCAACCTAGAATAGTGGGTGGCATATGGAAGGCAATTAATAGTCATGTGGTAGGTAATTAATAACTGTGGAGTGAAAGACTGCTCCTAACAGTTTTATTATTCAGCTATTAATGCTGGTCTATGTAGGGGCCTTTAATATATCAGAGTGACTCTGATTGAGCTTTACAAGTTTTTTATAGGACAGAGGATGTAGCTCAGGGCTAGAGTGCTTGCCTCCCATGCATGAAGCCCTGGGTTTGATCCCAGATACCTTTGTCTTTTGAGAAAGGTTTTCAATTCATCTCAGGAATACTTTTTTTTCCCTTCCATATCACTGTTGTTTCAAAATTCGTTGCATATGGAGATCCTAAAAATAAAACAAAATTCTAAGAATATTGAGGTCAGTATGTTATTCTGATCATGTGTAGATGTAGGTGACATATGTTGCTGTGCTGGCTATGCCCTGGATAGATAAACAGTATGAACTAACAGTAAAAAAGAAATAATGTGGATTAATAGTAAAAAGTAATTATTTTGACTTCAGGAGGCACACATTCAGGCTCATTCACACAATTATATGAGATACTTTCCTTCTGTGTCTTGTTTTCCTCTCATATCAGAATGCTGGATCCTGTGGATTGGTGGGAGGCAGGAAAGCTGAAAACAGAGATAGAAAGGAAATCTTAGGCCAGCAGAGATATTCTATAAAATGTCTGCTGTTTAATACAGCAGATAGGTACCTTGTTAGAATAACTACTGGAGGATAGACATCAAACTCAAAATGGCTCAAAGGAAAAGAAGGGAATGTATGGTATAGAATGCACTGGGTTGTGACTGAGACCATGGTATATCTTTCTTCAGGCACAGTTGGATCCAAGAGTTCAGATGATTTCATTAGGACTCATTACTTTTTCCTTATCTCTGATCTCTATTTTTCTTCATTTTCTCTTTGTTCTCAGGCAGATTGTTCCTTGTGGTGGCCAGTATTCTTTGCTCCCATTTGTATCACTCAAAAGAGATCTTCTCCACAAGTTCCAATAAAAGTCTTGGAACTGAGTATCATTGGTCTCTTAGGTTGCAAGCTAACATCTGATCCAACCACTATGGCCTAGGAGAAAGAATTCTCTGATTGGTAAGGCATACACTTAACTCTGGGGCTGAGGATAGAGAATATCCATTCAAATAAACTTGATTAAGAATGTGAGGGAGTTTTGGGGAAGGTTTTTTTTCCTAAAGAAAAATTGAGGTACGATCATCAGATGAACAGGAAATGCATACCCAGCAGGTAAAAGCAGTGAATCTTACATATATAACACACATACTATTGTGAGTCTCAGAAAGAAATCCCTCTAGAGTATTCTACTTAATTTCTTTTTTAAAAAAATATTTATTTTTTAGTTTTAGGTGGACACAATATCCTTATTTTATTTTTATGTGGTGCTGAGAATCAAACCCAGTGCCTCATGCATGCTAGGCGAGCATGCTACCACTTGAGCCACATCCCCAGCCCCTCTACTTAATTTCTGATGGCTTAAATCTGTTAGATTTTCTTCCTGTTATCCCTACCATTTTCTTCATCCTTTCTCTAATCACTACCATTATCTGGAATTACTTGTATCTGGAAAGTATCTGAAAATACTTGTTCTTATTAGACAGTTGAATAAATAAGCTACCAGGCACAAGGGTTGTTAACCTGATGCCACAGACCACCATCAATGGATTAGATGCAAAGCTTCTCTGTGTGTGGCTAGGTGGCTTGCAATGCATACAGTGTCCACAACTTTAATTCAATTATTCAAGGGATCAAAGTGCTCCTAAAATTAGGGTTCATGAAGTTAGAAAAGCTATGAATGAGCCTGGAATTCAGAGTCTATGAACTTTCACAGAAAAAAGTGAACATATTACAACTTCAGTTTCATTTCAGAGTGAAATTTAGTATCTCCTTCAGTGATGAATATAGATTATGAAACAAAGTTCTATTAGCAGTCCATGTAATTTTGCCACAATTGAAAATACCTACTTTCACATCTCAGAGTTTTTACAAACACCACGAGAGACTATTTACACTTGTCATCACTTCAAAATTATAGTAATTACCCGACATCCTTCTAGATCTTGTTACTTGATTCATTAATAAAAGAGCAAAACAACAATCACAATTTAAAAATATTGCAATGACTATATTTTAATTCAATTGGTTTCCTTGGTAATCTTAGGTACTTTACCTTCTGAGTTCTGAAACATTATGCCAAGAGGGCTCCTCAGAGTGACCAAAGAGATCCAAAGGGGTCAAAAAAGGTGAAAGTTCATGACTTAGCTATTAGACTATGCTCTTTCTATTTGTCTTTCTAGAGGGGGGGGACTTTACTAGATTGTTGTGGACATGTTTTTATTTCCCCTAGAGATTATTCCTTGGTAATGTTAAATAATTATTTATCCAGTAAATCTCTTGGCCCCCAAGTTTATTTATGGAGTGTAATCCTGATGTGTCTTCCTTGGCATAAAGCTCCATATTCCTGATGCAGGATAGGGGTTAAACTGATGTTCTGTGCATTTAAAATTGAGCCAGAAAGAAATGTTCTTGTAAAAGAGCACTTCAAACTGGGCACGGTAGTGCAAGCCTGTAATCCTAGTGGCCCAGTAGGCTGAGGCAGGAGGATTGTGAGTTCAAGGCTAGCTTCAGCAAAAGTGAGGCGCTAATCAACTCAGTGAGACCCTGTCTCTAAATAAAATACAAATTGGGCTGGGGATGTGGCTCAGTGGTCGAGTATCCCTGAGTTCAATCCCCAGTACCACCTCCCCCATACAAAAAAAGAGTACCTCATAGTCTTAGAATATATGTAAAAAATGAGAGATGTTGGCAAATTGTTCAGTCATCAGCATTGTAACATTGGATCAACCCTCCCATTGCAAGGATTTTTGTATTTCTGTGCATTTTTTGGGAATTATTTTCTCAACCTTGGTTTAAAGTTGGTTCTTTTACTTTTAAATTTTCTTCAGATACTGAGGATTGAACCCAGTGGCACTCTACCACTGAGCTACCTCCTCAGCCCTTTTCATTTTATATTTTGAGACAGGGTCTCACTGCGTTGCTGAGGCTGACCTTGAACTTGTGATCCTTTTGCTTCAGCCTCCTGTGTCATTGGGATTACAGATCTGTGCCACCATACCTGACCTCTCTGTTTTTAAGGGTGGAGAAGTGGAGAGAAATCATTAGTAATAACATCATTTCTTCCAAATAGAAATTTAGAGAAATACAAAGTTTGGGTAAAGCCCTTGGGTAGCAGTTTGCATTTGCCTATCAAATTGAGCTGATCATACAGTTAGATTAGCAAAGCCTTGTGGGTAAACTGATTATTACTGTGTTACAGGTTGCTCATGTTGATGCTGAAGACTTGAATAATTCAAACGGCATTCTTTCAAGTGAAGAACTTAAATAAAACCTAAAAGAACAATGTTTTACATAGTTAAGAGAACATTCGGGATGCATTCACTGTGAAGAGAAAATTGTCAGTGCTTTCAACATAAAGCAGATGATGACTCAAGGCTGCCACTGTCCCCTACCGTGTAGGATAATGTTGTTGTTACAGTATTTATAACCTACTCATAAATTGATACTTCCAAGCTGCCTATAAACAAGCATTTGCTATCATAACTGCCTGTGTTCATTCCGGAAGGGCGGGGGCTGGATGGATAACAGTAAACTCCAGGTTATCTAAGCAAGCAGCTGAGGCAATGGGAGCCCCTGGGAGACAGGAGTTGGGACTTTAGGGTTATAATAGAAAACAGTATGTAACCTGGTGGAGGAAGGTTACCTTGCTTGTTTTGTTCTGGAGTTCTCTGCTGCAAGTGGAAACTTATTGGTGGAAATGGCTTCAAGTGTGGCCATAACTTAAGCAATGTGTCAAGGACTCTGCCTCTCTCTTTTTATTACAGGCTGCTTTCCTTCTGTGGCTGTGGGATGGCTGCAGGCATTCAGATGTGACAGGCTGTTTGATTTGATGCTTCCAGAAAGTAAAAGACTTGTTCTTGATTGGCTTAACCTAGATCGTGTGCTCATCCTTGAACTAGATGAAGGTTGGACTTGGGGGTGGGGTAGTTTAAACCATCTAAAGTCTATACCAGGAGAAGAGGGTGACGTAGCTCCCTTTCTAACAATAGAGCTTGAGAAATCAAAGCCTACTGGTAAAGGTTGAAGAGAGATATTGGGGAGTCCATGAGAGCCCATCCGCTATATAAGGGCATGTGTTCTAAGAAAAGGGCAAAGCTCATAATTTGGCTTTTCTTTTTGGTAGAGCCTACTTTGGCTTACTTGATAAGAGTCTGGATTTGAGATAAAGGACAGAGGCTGAGCTTCTGGGTGTTGGAGAGAGAAGCTGTACTTGGCAGGTAGGGGTTTGGGAGTAGGACCTGGTGCTGCCTGAACTTGATGTCTATGTCAATTAGAAAAGAAGATAAGAAAGGTATCCACTAATCTTCTTTGATCCCATTTTTATGCAATTTGAAAGGATCATCCCAAAGTCAGCCCAGTTATTATGAAGTCTAGTTTCAAGCTCAAGTCAGGTACATGAAAGTTGATCCAAATATTAATCAATGCATAAATGCACAGTATGCCAATCACACAGTATTGTGTTAGAGCCAGGGGCATCGTCCATGCAGTGACCTGCCTGATGAGTGTCCTCTGGCCTTGTTTTTAGTTTTCTCTTTTCCTTTTGCAATCCTTGGGTTGTGGTGAATGGGTTCTCTTCGCAGGGGATATGGTACTGGCCCCCATTGCTGCCTAATAGCATCATCTAACAATAGGAGTGAGATTGTAGTTATTGATAGAGGTTCTAGCCTCAATCCTACCTACCCACTGTTATGCCATTCATCTAAGCTAAATTTTTCTGCTCAAAATCATATTGATATTATTTCAAACTTCGCTTTAAACTTACTATGTATCCGACACTATCTTAAACACTATATATATATATTTTAAAAAATAAGATCTTTCAAACATCTCTTGTCTACAAAATAAAAATATTCTACTTAGCAGAGCATTCAAACCTCTCTGAGCTGGAACACATTCATTTTCCTGGCCTTCTCCAACTTATCCTGTATTTCAGACACATAGGAAATTTTCTGTTTTGTAAACTCCTGCATTTTATAACCTTTGCTCATAGTGCCAATTTCCTCCTGAAAATTCTTTTTCCCATCACCTCACCATCAAATGTCAAGCTGTTCCTGGAGCCTTCTTCAAATCCTGACTGGAATAAATGTTCTCTCTTCGATGAATCCAATATTTGTCAGTAGACCCTCTGATTGCAATGAAGTTGGACGGCCACAGATCTTCCCTACTATGTATAGATCATCTAATTTAGCACTTATGAGCCATCTAATGTGTCTCCAGTGCTAATTAATTGCCAATGTGCAAAGAAGAACAACAGATGGACCCTGATGTCAAGAAGCTTGTGGTCTGATGTGAGAACACAAAGGTCTATGTTATCCTAACACCATACAAATAGGCGTGCACACTGGGAGGGCAGAGCAGTGGAAGTACAAAACTATCTGAAACATAGGGCACACTTGGCAGTGGAGACAGGTGGCTTTGATGAAGAAGAGCAATATGAGCTCATAGACACAAGAGGAAGGGCATTCAAGAGATGACACCATCTCTTGGTATGAAAACTTTGAATGATGTTTGGACAATCCTCAAGTAATGTGATTGTTTTGGAGGGTGGTTTTTGAAAAGGTAGACTTGTACCTGGGAAGTCAATGATGGTGGGTTAGACAAAACTTGGGACAAATTCTAGCTTTACAACCAAGGAACTGTGGCATTGGGCAAGTTAATTTATCACTTTAAGCCTAATTGTCTTAAGATAACATGGAGGGAATAATAATATTCATCTTCAGTAGAGATTCAAATGAGATAATATATGCCAGTATTTGAACAATACCTAACACACGGTAGAGAGTGTAACAGATTGCAGGGCGCAGGAGGACTATGTCAGCATTCTGTCCAGGTCCAGACATTTAACCTATTTGCATGAAGCCTCATCATCAAGATCTCCAGTGGGGACCCCAGCAGAAGATATGTCCCTTGCCTCACTCCTAGTTCCATCTCTTGTTGTCAACCTCAATTAGGAAAGCAGGAAGGGCAGCAAAAATAGATCTAGGAGAGTAGAAATGGACAACATGTTGAGGCAGGCATTGTGTGGGGCGGGAAGCCTGTGGAGACTATAGAGATGCCACTGCTGAGATTTCGTCTTTCCATTCAATGGTCTAATAGAAAGCAATTGATGTTTTAGGGCAAATTCATCCTCCAACTCTACCACCTTAAAACATCATTTGCTGAGAGCACTGAGTTCTGCACACCTGTTGTTCTCTCTGAAGGGCCAATTTTCCTGGTTCAAAATGGGACGTGAGTTTGCTGTTCCAAAGTGAGCCCTGAACAAATTTCTACCACTGCCAGAACTATACAGTTCTCTTGCCTCACGGGCACTTGGGATGCTAGGCTAGCCAGGCTGCTCTCACCATTTTGCAGTCTGGCCTTTCTCCATGGGGCATCAGTGCCAGCCTAATGTAATCATGCTGAAAATTCATTTTGCTAAACAGCCTCATCCACAGGAACTCCACAGAGCAATGGAAGAGCTTAACCAATTTTGCTCTCCAAGAAAGTCTCCGTGGAGCCAAGATAAATACCACAGTACAGCTTAAATTTGTAACTTCAGTCATTATTACCACTACAAACTAGAACAAGGACAAACAGAGCAGTTGTCATATGCCAGGTCTCTCTCCCTACCATGTTTCTGGCTGATATGAAAAATCCCAGATCCAGTCAACTCTTCCAGTCACTAGATAATGAAAGATAGAAATTCCTGAAAGATAGAAATTCCTCTAAGGGAGAGCAAAAAGTAAAGCCATTTTAAATTAAACTAGTTGGATTTACATATACACAGAGACACAGAAACACCCACACACAGACACACAATATCAAGCAAAATACCAACACATCTATGCAAGGATCTATGTTCTATGTTTTAAAGCATCCCTTGTAAAGACAGTGGAATTTCTCTGTTATTTAAATAAACCATTAATTGAAATTTAGAGTAACCAGGAAAGTATATTTATGTTGAAAATAATGTCATCTTTTGACTAAGAATCATTTTAATTAAATAATTATATTTGTAAATTTTATAAAGGCAACCACAAAATATAGGCAAATATAGAGGATTTTTAGAACTGTGAGATTGCCCTGTATTCTATGGATATATGCCATTATACATTTGTCTGAACCTCTAAAAGTACACCAAGAGTGAACCCTAATAAAAAGGATGGACTTAGGGTGAATATGATGTGTCACTGTAGGCTCACAATTGTAACATATGCACCACTGTGATAGGAAAGGCTGTGTGTACATGTGGAGGGAGGAGGTATATGGGAAATCTGTACAACTTTTTGCTCAATTTTGTGGTAAATCTAAAACTGTTCTGAAAGCAAAGTCTTTAAAAAAATATTAACCAGAAATCATCGTACCCTCTCAAGTCAGAGAACTGAAATGGACATTTTGTGAGATATCAGCTAGCTTGCCTTAAGTCACCCGTGTCACTGCTAAATACATCACAGTTAGTGTCAGGCTGATGTGGTGGCACTGAGGCTCTCATTCTGTCTCTGCCATGCTGGCATCAAAAGGAACAAGGAGGGCCACAAAGAAGCATGGATAATTTAATAGGGTCTATTTTTAAGGCTGTTTATAGCTTATTCATTTTGTCAAGGACAACATCCTGTCCTTGAACCACTGGCTATTTGGAGACATGGCAAAACCAGAGCCATTTCTATGAAGGAGTCATAGCTCATTAGTAGGACCATGAAGAACATAGTTTGTGATCTTTCTTTAACCAGGTTTCCTGGGGAAACTTTGAGACTCCATGTGAATTTTTTGGTTCCATGGACATTAATAGAAAATGTGGACTGTCTCTATTTTTTGAGCTCTGGGTGAGAAGGGTGCCAAGGTCTCCAGATACACCTATAACAGAGACCTGAGCTTACTTGTTGCATTACCAGATGGAGAAATTAGTTCTACCTAAATATAGAATGTGAATAAGAGTCATGCCCAGTGGGGCAGGAACAGTCACATAGATTGTGCGGTTCCTTGGAGGCAACCAAACAGTTCCTGTTTTCTTGCCATAGTGCTAAGGATATGAGGAGATGTGAAGAGTGTAAAAAAAACCTTGGCATGATTCAAAGTGGTATGTTACATTTTGCCTTCAAAACCTATAGTTAGGAGTTTTACAGTTGTATAGTTAAGAGGAAAAATACTATATAGTTTTATAGTAAAGAGAAGATATCTCAATAAATTAATAGTAATATAAGTATATTGTTTTGTTAAAAAGAAAAAAATATACATATCCTGGAATATGAGGGAAAATGTCACAAGGACATTATTAACTCAACTAAAAAAGAAAAAGAAAAGAAAAATATTTAGACAAATTAAATTTAACAGAGTTTATTTGTGCAAAGAACATTCATTCCTAAATCAGGCAGCACTCAGAATTGGAAGAGGTTCAGAATATTAAGTGGGTAATGACTATTTATGGATGAAGTAAAGTACACCAATAGCCTGATTTGTTACATCTAGACCATTTGCCTATTGGTCATGGTCTGATCAGTTGACTGCTTGGGACTGGTTGAAGTTTGGTTACTTGTGATTGGCTAAGAATCAGCTGATTGTTATGCCCTTAAATTAGGCATTCAGCTCGTTTATGAATTAGGAGGCTGTGGTTTGTTATTTAGGAAACAAATTCCAAAGACAGCCTGGGGCCAAACGTCTTCTGTTTATTTAACACTTTGGAAATATGACAGCAACTACGAGAAGAAACCCCCTAAAAATAAATGAAAAGTGGTTGCCTCTTCTGGAGGGTTGAAACTGACATTTTAAAAAATTTAAGTTTGTTAGCACTATTTACTTTTTGGAATAAGAATTTGTATTATTTTGAGAAATGAATAAATGGATAAAATTTAAAAAATGACCACTCTTCCTCTTTGAGCCTCATCTTTATCTACCACTATTGTTAGCTTTCCGCCCTTTCTTACCAAAATTCCTTGACAGTCTTGTCCATACTTGGTTCTCTCTACAATTCATCACTTTCCAATCAAGGAACTGTTGTTGTCGATGCTGTCAACATCCCCCATGTCACCAAATAGAATGAATGCCTTCTCTGTCCTCTTATCTTGTTCTCAGCAGCAACCACAGTTTACCTCTACTTCTTTCTTGAAACACTCTTCTTTTATATTGCTATTTTCCTCTCTCTCATAAGCAGTTCCCTCCCCCTTTCCCTTACAGGTTTTTTTTTTTTTTGTCACCCCAGTCTCTTTGGATGACCTTGTTTCATTGGTCTGGTAACCTCCTCTATTTTAGCAATACCCTGTGGATGCTTATTCATCCCCATGTATGCAGGTTAAAATTTTCTCTTAAGCATTTACTTGACATTCTAGTAGGATTTAAAAAAAAATTGTTTGTTGATGGACCTTTATTTATTTATTTATATGCAGTGCTGAGAATTGAACCCAGTGCCTCACACATGCTAGGCAAGCGCTCCACCACTGAGCTATAACCCCAGTCCTCTAGTAGGTTTTGTAATAGTTTTCTTCAAACTTACTCTGACTAAAATAAGAGCTCCAGATAAAATTCCCACATCCCTTACCCTAAGCCTAACTTCTCCTCTAGTCTGGTTTATTCATCAAATGAATAAAATCCAAGCCATTCTTGATTCTGTTCTTCTTCTTCTACCTTCTCTAATCTATCACTGAGTTCTATCTATTTCACCTACAAAATGCATCTGTAATTTGTTCACTTCACTCCAAGCTTCTCAATTCTACTGAACATCATGTCTTGCCTGATCCAGGACCACAGTCCCCGCATGCACTCTCAGCAATCCACGACTGCTTCACCATTACTTGTTCTTCACACAGTCACCACAAGAGCCTTCAAAAAAAAAAAAAAAAAAAAAAAAAGGAGCATCTTTAACATACTTCTATGTTATCCTATTGCTTACAGAATAAACATTGGAGCTTATTTAATAGCTTAAAAGACCCTATGAGAAGTAGCTGCTTCTGCCTCAATTTTTTTTTCTCTCTCTTTATGCCCCAATCTCACTGGCCTGCTTTCCATTCCATAAACAGTTCAAACCTTCTCTTTCCCTCAGAGAATTTACTTGCCCTTCCTGCAATATTTTTCTCCAGCACTACATTTTACTAGATCTTTCTTATTCTTAGGTCCTAATCAAGAATGTAAGGCAATCTATCAACAGAATGAAAGATTGTTTATGGAGTGGGAAAAATGTTTGCACACCATGTATCTGATAGGCGGATAATATCCCAAATATAAGAAACTCATGCAACTCAATGACAAAAGTAAATAAATAACTTCACTTTAAAAAGGGCACAGGATTTGAATAGGCATTCCTTTGAAAATAAGACAGATAAATGGCCAACAGGTATGTTTTAGTCAGCTTTTTTCCCACTTTGAACAAAAGACCTGACAAGAACAATTTTAGAGGAGAAGTTTATCTGGTGTTCAGTTTCAGAGGTCTCAGTCCTTAGATGGCTGACTTCACTGCTTTTGGCCCAAGATGAGGCAGAGCATCATAGTGGAAGGGTATCAAGGAGGAAAGAAGCTCAGGACACAACAACAAGAAAGCAGAGAGAGTTCTTTTTCCCTTCCCTACCTTCCCCTCCCTCATTCCCAAGTCTCCTAACTCTACGCAACTGATCTCCCTTGTATTTTCCATAGAACCCAGTTTTTAAAATTCCATTTTTCTCTCTAGCTTCTGCATATGAAAGGAAACATTTGGACCCTGATTTTCTGATTGTGGCATATTTCACTTAGCATGATGTTCTCAGTTCCATTCATATCAGCAAATGAAATTATTTCAATCTTCTTTATGGTTGCATAGAACTTCATTATCTCTCTCTCTCTCTCTCTCTCTCTCTCTCTCTATATATATATATA
>NW_026000241.1:25259875-25276347 GCF_001458135.2 Marmota marmota marmota
TATATATATATATATATATATATATATATATATATATATATAACATTTTCTTTATCATTCTTCTGTTGACGGGTACTTACACTGGTTCCACAGCTTGGCTATTGAGGATTGTGGTGCTATATACACTAGAGTACATATATCACTAGAGTATGCTCATTTTAGTTCTTTTGGATAAGTACAAAGGAGTGGGATAGCTGGGTGATATGGTGGTTCCATTTCTAGTGTTTTCAGGAATCTCCACACTGCCTTCCAGAGTGGTGGTACTAATTTGCTGTTCTACCAACAATGCATGAATTCTGTACTCCTAATGTTATTCCATACTTGGTTTGCTGAGGCTCATCCTCACCGGTTCAATTACAGGTCATTGCTAAAGCAAGGCACATTCTCTCTGAATATGATTAGCTACTAATACAGATGAAGAATTAGAAAAAGGTCACTTTAAGTGTGTTAAAACAATATCTCTAGCTGCACAAATATATGTGTAAATATTTATGTGTACCTACACAAATACATGTTTCTGAAAAAGTAAATATGTCAGATTTAGAGACAGGCAAATTGCCTCTTTGAAACATTTTTACACTGCTACAGTTGCTCTATCTCTAGAGCACCTTGGCTTTCTCTTGGAAACATTTGATTGGAAATGATTACACAGGTAGAGAAGCTAGGCATCTTCAAGACCTTTGAAATAGCTTGGAGACCTCCAGCTCCCCTGGCAAGTATTGTCCTCGAGGGTCCTAAAGATTTCTGTGCATCAGCTCCTGGCCTTTCCTCCTGGAAGTGTGTTGTGGTTCCAGGGCTCCCCTGCATGATGCCCAGACTTACCCTGGAGGTTTGCTCTGTTTTATGTTATGTTTGTGTTGGGTACTATTCCTATACTTCTGATGTTATTCCATACTTGGTTTGCTGAGGCTCCGATTCATTCTTTAGGCTTGCTCATCAGTATATACCCTGATATTGAATGAGTGCCTGTGATTCTCCCTTTACTTTTGGAACATTCTACTACTGCATGTGGAACTCCCTAACCCCAAGTAGTTGCTTGAACCACCACCAGTTGTATGCTCCTATTTCCTCTGTCAACACTTTCTGTTATTCCATGGGACTATCTTTCATACAATGAGGCTTGTTCTTCTCCCCAGTATATGTCACATTGGATAAAGTTGGCCCCAAGCTTTGTGCTAGTACATGATATAGTGAACCTAACCAAGACTGGTCAAATCCTAACAAATAGTAGGCTCCAACATAATTGCTAGTATTTTTTTCAATATGGGAGTGTTGAATAACTGGACACCTCAACTCTGCTTGATTGCCTATGACCTTAGGTCCAGTTTTCCAAGCTTGGTTACTTAACATTTAAAATCTACATTGTTCTGGGAGAGATTAAGTTGGTAAAGGGAGGGAAACAAAGGTGTAGAAATAGGATTTTAGAGAGGCCAAAACATACTTCTCATAATGATGGGGAGACCCAGCAGTCTGCAAAGCCAAAAATGTTGAAGACATTACACCTCCCTGCTCAAATGAAGAATCAAGATTTTCAAATCCAAAAGAGGAAAAAATAAGTTCCTAAGTCTTGCAGGAATAAATGCATGCCCTTCATGAAAATCCTTAGCCTATCAATAGTACAATGACTTTATTGCATTTTACTTGCAGATATATTTTGTAAAATTATTATTAATACCAATGAAGTTCATCTGGCCATGTACAAAAGGATAATATAGTATGAAGGGAATAAAACCATAAATCTTAGAACCAGACAGACTTGGCCCAAGTACTTTATGTTGCTTGGAGAATGAGATTATTTTTAATGTTAAACAGTAATTGGTTTCTTGTAGATACTCCAAAAATGGCAATAGTCACTATGGAAAAATCCTAACATCCTTGAGGCTGGGTACTGTCTCATTTGGCCTATGTCAGTGTGTATCAAAACACCCAGAATATAGTAGGTGTTTTATACATGCAGAGTGAAAGGGATGTTTGAGAGAACTTGGCCAGTAAAGGGTAAATTCTAGCTTTATTTCAATTCACATCTCTTTTACACTATTTTTTTGTGATTGACATTTCAGTCTCCTTTACAATTTCCATCTCATGACATTTAATTTTGGCTGGTTTGGCTCTGGTCTTTGTGAACTGGAGAAATCTAGTTAGTTCCTGGTTCGTGTGCCATCACTGTGCAATTCATAACCCAGGAATATATTTATTTTAGGATGACATAGTATTATTTTTCAAAATCGACTACTTATTCCAAGCATTCTACTTTGAGTTGGCTAAACTATGCTTAATTAGTAACAATGATTCATGAAAACATGGTCTGACCTCCAATCCACCCTTCCCCTCTTCCCTGAAATCTCCATAGTCAGTGTTTTAGTCTAGTGCATCTTAAAACCATCACAATCTCCCAGAGAGGTGGTTAAAACTCATATTGCTCAGAGCTGAAATCAATGAAATTGAAACAAAAGAAACGACTCAAAAAATTGACAAAACAAAAAGTTGTTTTTTTAAAAAAAAATAAACAAAATTGATTAACCCCTCGCCATGCTAATGAAGAGAAAGGTAAAATTCAAATAACTTAAATTTGTGATAAAAAAGGAAATATCATAATGGACACTACTGAAATATAGAAGATAATTAACACAATCTTGAAAATTTATACTCCAATAAAATAGAAAATCTTGAAGACATTGATAAATTTCTAGAGACATATGTCCTACACAAACCGAATCAGGAGGATATACACAACTTAAGCAGGTCAATTTCAAGCAATGAAATAGAAGATGTCATCAAAAGCCTATGGATCAAGAAAAGCCCAGGACCAGATGAATTCTCAGCTGAATTCTTTAAGACCTTCGAAGAAGAATTAACACCAATACTTCTCAAATTATTCCATGAAATAGAAAAGGAGAGAACCCTTCCAAACACATTCTATGAGGCTAGTGTCACCTTGATACCAAAATCAGACAAAAGATACAGCAAGGAAAGAAAACTTCAAACCAATATCCCTGATGAACATAGACGCAAAAATTCTCAATAAATTTCTCACAAATCACATAAAAAACATTTAAAAGATAGTGCATCAGGGCTGGGATTGTGGCTCAGTGGCAGAGTGCTTGCCTCACATGTGTGAGGCACTGGGTTCAATCTTCAGCACCACCTAAAAATAAATAAATAAATAAATAAATAAAAGTATTGTGCCCATCTACAACTAAAAATATTAAAACAAATATATAGTGTACCATGATCAAGTGGGTTTCATCATACAGAAACCAATATACTTAATTCATCACATCAATAGATGTAAAGACAAAAATCATATAATCATCTCAACAGATGCAGAAAAAGCATTTGACAAAATACAGCATCACTTCATGTTCAAAACACTAGAAAAACTAGGGATGGATAGTAGGAACATACCTCAACATTGTAAAAGCTATCTATGCTAAGCCCCAGGCCAATATTATTCCAAATGGAGAAAAATTGAAAGCACTCCCTTTAAAACAAAAGAAACCACTCAAAAAATTGACAAAACAAAAAGTTGTTTTTTTTAAAAAAAACAAACAAAATTAATTAACCCCTAGCCATGCTAATAAAAAGGAAGAGAAAATTCAAATTACTAAAATTCATGATAAAAAAAGAAATATCATAATGGACACTACTGAAATATAGAAGATAATTAACACAATTTTGAAAATTTATACTCCAATAAAATAGAAAATCTTGAAGGCACCCTGATTTAAGAATTAGTTCTTTAAGTACTGGAATAAGAGAAGGATGTCCTCTTTCACTACTTCTATTCAACATTGTCCTTGAAACTGTAGGCAGAGAAATTAGAGGAAAGAAATTAAAGGGATATGAATAGGAAAGGGAGAACTGAAACTATTATTATTTCCCAATAATATGATTCTATATTTAGAAGCTCCCCAAAATTCTATCAGAAATCTTCTAGAACTAATAAATGAATTCAACTAATAAATGAATTCACAAAGTAGCAGGATATAAAATCAACACCCATAAATCAAATGTGTTCCTATACATCAGTGATGAATCTATAGAACGAGAAATTAGGAAAATTACCCCATTCACAATAACCTCAAAAACAATTAAATATTAGGAATCAATCTAACAAAAGAGGTGAAAGACTTCTACAATGAAAATTACAGAATGCTAAGAAAGAAATTAAAGAAGACCTTAGAAGATTGAAAGATCTCCCATGCTCCTGGCTAGGCATAATTAATATTGTCGAAATGGCCATACTAGCAAAAGTGTTATGCTGCTTTAATATGATTCCTAATAAAATCCCAATGACATTCTTCATAGAACTAGAATAAGCAAACATGAAATTCACTTCGAAAAATAAAAGACCCAGAATATACAAAGCAATCCTTAGCAAGAAGAGTGAAGCAGGAGGCATCACAATAACAGATCTTAAACTATACAAAAACAGCATGGTATTGTCACCAGGACAGACAAGTAGACCAATGGTACAGAATAGAAGACACAGAGACAACCCATATAAATACAGTTATCTCAGACTAGACAAAGGTGCCAAAAAATTCATTGGAGAAAAGATAGCCTCTTCAACAAATGGTGCTGGGAAAACTGGAAATCCATATATAACAAAATGAAATTAAACCCCTATCTCTTACCCTGCACAAAAATCAACTCAAAGTGGGTCAAAGACTTAGTCTCTAGAACACAGACTGTACCTAATAGAAGAAAAAGCAGGCCCAAATCTTCACCATGTTGGCTTAGCATCTGACTTCCTTAACAAGCCTCCTAAAGTGCAAGAAATAAAATCAAGAATTAATAAATAAGATGGATTCAAGCTAAAAAGCTTCTTCTCAGCAAAGGAAACAATATCATGAGTAGAGAACCTATAGAATGGGAGAAAGTATTTACTACAGATACCCCAGATAGAGCTTTAATCTCCAGGATATATAAAGAACTAAAAAACAACTCAACATCAAAGAAACAAATAACCCAATCAACAGATGGGCTAAGGAACTGAACAGACACTTTACAGAAAAGATACAGTTGATCAACAAATTTTTGAAAAAATGCTCAACATCTCTAGCAATTAGAGAAATACAAATCAAAACTACTTTGCGATTTCATCTCACTCCAGTCAGAATGGCAATTATCAATAATACAAGAAATAAAAAATGGTGGCGAGGATGTGTGCAGGGGGAAGGCACATTCATACATTGCTGGTGGAATTGCAAATTGGTGCAACCACTCTGGGAAGCAGTATGGAGTTTCCTCAGAAAACCTTAAACGAATCCACCATTTGATGCAGCTATCTCACTCCTTGGTTTATACCCAAAGGACTTAAGAAGAGCATGCTGCAGTGGCGCAGCTACATCAATATTTATAACAGCTAAACTCACAATACCTAAAATTTGGAACCAACCTAGTTGCCCTTCAACAGATGAATGTGGTATATATACACAATGGAGTATTACTTAATCTTAAGAAGAATTAAATCATAGCATTTGCCAGTAAATGAATGGAGCTGGAAAATATCATGTTAAACAAATAAGCCAATCCCAAAAAACTAAAGGCCAAATATTTTCTCTGATATGTAGATGCTAATTCACAATGGGGTGGTGGTGGCCAGGGAAGAATAGAGGTACTTTGGACTAGACAGAGGGGAGTGAAGGGAGGGGAGGGGCTATGGAGGTCCGAAGGACAGTATAATGAATTGGACATTATTACCCTATGTACATCTATGGCTACATGACCTGTGCGATTCTACAGCACGTTCAACCAGAAGTATGAGAAATTACACTTCATTTACCTATGATGTGTCAAAATGCATTCTACTGTTATGTATAACTAATTACAACAAATAAACCATATTGCTGGGCCCCTCATTCAAAAAGAATGAACCGGGGTGTAATAATTTGCATTTCTAATATGCTACCAGGTGATGATGCCAATGCTGCTGGTCACAGAACTCACTTTGAGTAGCACTCTTCTAGCCTTATCATATTATCCAACTTTCCCTGGCACATAAGCATTATTCATACTGCCACACCTTTGATTTTTCTATTCCTTCTTCCTTAAATATCCTATCTGGGTCTTTTCTCTTGGGAAACTTCTACTCATGTTGGCCCCTTATACATTTCCTCCCTAATTCTCTCTGTCCTACCCTTTACTCCTAAAATATCAGCCCTATCTAATTGGCCTTATCTCTTACTTCTTTCATATAAACATACTTGAGCATATTTTCTGATCATGTTACTGTTAATACTTGATACTTCTGGTTTTTTTTCTACTAAATTTCTAGATTGTTAGTATACTGAAGTCAGAGATTACATTTTTTCTCAAGCCCCATGTCCTTACCAGGACTGTTTTGGATTCAAATATATATATATATATATATATATATATATNATATATATATATATATATATATATATATATATATATATATATATATATATATATATATATGAATGAATTATCATTCCTATCACTCCTATTTCCTCCTTTCCTAGGTTAAATTATAATTTAAATGCAACTTTACACTGAAGGTTTTGTTCGGTTTTCTATTTAAAATATTATGCACCAGATGGCATAGGAAGGCTTTGGTTTAATACTCTATGGGAATATCGGGAGTATTAGAGAACTGCTGTGCACAACAAGGATCTCGAGGAGCATTAGCACAGTCTAACAATTACAACCCCCTTTAAAAAACCATTGTTGTCTTCAGGGACTCTGAGCAGGTCAGAGTCATTAGTGACAAAACCTCATCAACACACTCTCCTAATAGGAAAGATGTTGCCGATGTAGAATAAAAGGAAATTGGACCAGTGAGACTATTCACCTAGCCTACATGTGCTTCATTTCAGGTTGGAACCAATCAAAACCTGTAAATTAACTGGAGATTCATGGGGAGTTGAAAAAGAAGAAAAGGAATGTCTCAGGGGTAGTAAAAGTATCTGATATGCTCCTTCTGCTTCCTTGAGCTACTCCATAAAGAACATCTCAGCATGCTGCAATAAAGAAGAAAGATGGTTCCCTCAAAGAGTTTCATTTGTTTGGTTGAAATTTCTCATTTAAGAATTAGCATTTCCAGAAAGAGGCAGGGAAGGGTTATAGGGACCTGGGGGACAATCATGCATATTAGTTTTACATAATCATTTACCCTTTCTTACAAAGAATGAGTCTTGATATACTGTAAGCCTGTGATTCTGTGAGAACACTTGCCCAAGACTGATAATTTAATATTCACCAGCAAGAATCCATTGCTACCAGATACTGCCACACAATCATCTCCCAAATCTAAAGCATTCTACGAATTTCTTCTCTGACCAAGAAACTCTATCCCAGGGGATGAAGGAGTTTAGTTTACACTGGCTTACTAAACCTCTAGAGTTATTGGCTAATAGATTAGCAAAATCTATTTATGCTCAAAGGGCCTCAGTCTTTGGGAAACTATTATTTCTTCTCAATAGAGTAGAGATAAGGATTCAACATGAAGTTAAACTGATTTATCAAAGTCAGCTCCACAATGACTTCATTTAGTTTTGGCAAGTTTGATGGAAATATCAAACCCTATGTCTCCAGACAGGGAAGGTTTGGTGGTAAATATATAAGGGCAAGTTTGGTAAGAAAATTATTAGGAATTCAGGTAAATACAAAGATTGATTTCTCATTTCATGACCCATATGGTCTTTTTCTTTCATGGCACATTTACTTATTTTGTGCATTTGGTTTTCACTTCCTAATGACTTCTTCATCTGCTTTTTCACATGCTTCATGCCAAGTGAGTAATTCAGTGTACAGTCAACTAAAACCAGAAAGATAACAAGCTACAAACCATGGATGCCACATTGGAGGAAAGTCTGACAGTAATGGGTCAGATGAAGAATATTCAAATTAGATGTAATTTGGAAGGTAAAAACAGAGAGTTTCCATGTCCCTCACGCCTACTCTTCCCATTAATATGGTACATTTGTCACAACCAATGAACTGTTATTGATACACTATTATTAGAGTAAGTGCATATAGAATGTCAATTTCTTTAGATTTTATTTAATTATTTTCCCCCCAGGATCTCACATTACATTCAGTCATCATGTCTTTTGGGAATTGTTTTAGCTATGATAATTTTTGATGACCTTTAGAGCTTTTAGGATACTGGAGAGGTATTTCAAGGAATATCCTTCAATTATTATTTATGCCACATTTTGTCTCATGATTATACTGGTGTTAGAATTCTGGGACGAAGACCAGAGGGTTACGGGTAAAGCGCTATTTCCATCACATCATATTAACATGCTATTACCAAGACTTGTCACTGTTGATGTTGACCTTGATCTATGGTTGGGGCTTCTCCACTGCAGAGTTACCCTTTGTTTTTTCCATATTTATACTTTGGAAGGAAATCAACCAAGTGCAGCCCACACTTAAGCAATGGGGAGTTAAGTTCCCCTTCCCTGAGAATGAAATATCTCTATATATTATTTAGAATTCTTCTGCCTGGGATAGTTTTCTATTCTTCCTCATTTACTTATTTGCTCAATCATTTATTATATCAGTATGGGCTCACAGATACTTATTTTATGCTCAGTGTTATGATCCAATGCTACTTATTTACTACTTAATTAATTAATTCACTCGCTGTGTTCCAGATTTTGCTCTAGAGAGCACTCCAGTTAACCTTTGTGCTTCTTTAACACAGTCCCATCCCTGTGGGTTTTGTGGTTGTTGCTTCTGCTGCTGTTTTTTGTTTTTTTGTTTTGTTTTGTTTTGAATACTTTCTTACTTGCTAGCATTACAAGATTCTCAAGGTTATGTTTGACATTTCCTGTCCCAGTTCTAGAATCAATCATTTCTTCAAGAACCCCCCTTTCCTTTTATCAGAGAATAATATTTAAAATCAAGGTCTGGGCACTAGGTCTGCTTCTTGCTACTGAGGTCTCATTGCTTCTAGGCCCAATCGACAGAACAAGGAAATGTCTTTGTGGGTACCAACCTTAGAAGGTTTGCGTATTTATAAATATTTCTGTATGTAACCCTCAGTATCCAGGCTGAGCTAAATATGCATTAATAATGATATCTCCAACTCTAATCCATAATTGCACTGATCATTTTAACCTTCCTCCCTAACTTAACTGAAAATTTCACTCCATAATGAGAAAAACCTGCCATTAATTTATTTAGAAGTTCAATTCCAGTATATATGTATATATGCTTCAGCATTTTAATTTTAATTGACACATAATAATTGTGCATATCTATGGGTTATAGTATAATGCTGTGATATATATTTTTACATTGTATAATGATCAAATTAGAATCTTTAGCACCTCACACAGTTATCATGTATTTATAGTAAAAGTATTCAAAATATTCTTCTCTTGTTATTTTGAAATGTGTGATATTTAACTGTAGTCAAACTACTGTGCATTAGAACAGCAAAACTTCTTCCTCCTATCTAATTATAACTTTGTACCTGTTGGACAATCTCTTGTAGTACCCTCTAATTTTTAACCCATATACTATTGGGCACAACTCTATCAACTAGAGCACTATGATTCCCAACAGTTCCTTTGGTTTTAGTTGTACGGACTTCATTCATTTCTAAAGTTACTTAGTTTAGCATCTTTTCCTCTCACTTTCTATAGTGAGGTTATATTGTGCATTTTTAAAAATTTATTTGTTCTAATAAGTTATACATGGCAGCAGAATGCTCTTTGGTTCATTATACACAAATGGAGCACAATTTTTCACTTCTCTGATTGCATTGTGCATTTTTAATACAAGTAGATTCTTTTGAAAAAAATCTGCATTTCATATGTGGATGCTCCAACCTCCTAAATAATCACTTTAAATTTTTATATATTAGCATTCACTGTATATTCCATAAAAATTCTATGGATACTAACAAATACATAGTATCATGTACCTACCATTGTAGTATGACAAAGAATAGTTGTACTTCCCTAAAATCCTATGCTTCATCTACTCAATCCTTCCTCTGAGAAACACTGGCAATTGCTGGTCCATGTACCTTGTCTTATTCTTTTCCAGAATGTCATATAATCAGAAATGTACATTATGTACCCTTTTCAGACTAGTTTTTTAGCAATATGTGGTTAACATCATTTATGCTTTTGTGTGGCTTGGATAAATCATTTCTACTTATCACAAAATAGCTTTCCATTATAAGGATATACTATGATTTGTTTATCAGTTTACATATTGAAGGGCATATTGGTTGCTTTCAGTTTGGAGTGATAATAAATAAAGCTGCTATAAACATTGCATTTAGATTCTGTGTGTATATGTTTTCAGATCAGCAAATACTTGGTACTGTGATTCCTGAGTCATAAAATAAGACTAATTTTAGCATGATAAGAAAATTTCAAACTATCTTCCAAAGTAGTTATATCTTGCATTCCCACCAGAAGTGAGAGTTCCTATTCCTCCACATCGTTTCCAGAAATGGGAACTGACATTTTCTTTAATTTTAGCCATTCTAATGAATGTGTAGTTGTAAAAATTATGTATTTTAAAGGCAGAAACATTACATAATAATTTTATGTCATTTATAAAGATTAATCTGAGCTTCTGTAAATAAGAACTCTCCTAAATATATATTTCCCTGGTTTATACGAAAAAATTCTTAGCTTTTTGATGGGAGAGGAGAATTTGACCTATTTAGTAAGGGGAGCTTTGGTTCATGCACCAATGTCACTGGCATTGCCTGGAAGTTTGGTTAGAAATTCAGGCAGTTGAGCCATAAAAGATCTAATAATGTTCTGCTTTATGACAAGTACCCCAGTGAATTATGCACATTAGGTTAATAAGCATTGGTCTAAAATTATAATTTTACAGATTCATAAAGGTGGAAAAGACCTTACCATTTGGCAGGTAAGGAAACCATCTCCTACCTTTGAGTTCTCCTACCATTGAGTGTTGAGTGGTTTTCTGTGTGCAATACTGTGTTGCTAATCCTCTCGGGTTGTACTATTAATTACATGAAAAGGGGGAAAATAAGTTAAAGTTCATTGTTCCTTATTCAACAGTATAAAATAATATAAGATCAATCTTAAATCATTATTTAGGTCTTTAGGACAATTAAACTTACATTCACAAATTGAATTTAAAGGTAACTTTAAAAGCCCATAAATTGTGTAAAACAGGGGAAGCCAGCAGACATTCCCACTAAGTATTCACTGAGCAGAATTTTGCTGCCACTCACATTAATAGAAAGCACCTGGTCTGTATTTAGCCTCCAGGAAAAGCTAAAAATAATAATCTGAAATCTCTTGTTTACCAATACCAGCCATGCAGCTGTGAACTCTTAATCTTACAATAGCATTTAATCACCAGCCCGATAGAACATAAATAACCCTGGGGCCAGGTATTGATGTAAACATTCTAATGTGAGCTTGTAGCAGCAAAGTAGTCCAAGCCTGTATCTGCCACAGGAGAGCAGGGACAGGTAAATCTTCCCCTTCTGAATGTGAATAGATACACTCAGAGAACACTGTCTTCTTCCCACTCCCATGTCTTAACAAGGTTGTAGTGCAACACCCAGGCACACCCAGGCACCTACCCAATGACTTGTGTTGTTGCTGCCCTCCGAGATATCAGATTAATCCAACACTGCAAATATGAACCTTGGAAGCTACTAGGGTCTAAATGATATGTCTTCCCAAAATGCATATAGGGAAACATAATATATAATATGATCATATTAGGAGGTGGGGCCTTTGGAAGGAGACAGATCATAGGGGCTTCACCCTCATGGAGGAGTTAGTATCCTTATAAGAGAATCACCCTGTTCAGCCTTCCCACCAGCATAAGGATGTAGCTACAATTCACCATCTATGAAGAATGGGCCTTTGTCAGAATCTGCCAGCACCTTGAGCTTTAGACTTCCCAGCCCCAGAACTGAGAGCAATACATTTCTGTTTGCTCATACATTATCCAGTCTAAGGTATGAGCAGCCTAAATCAACTGAGACAGAAGTAAATCCCTAACCCTTGCTAAAGTGTGGCCAACAAACCAGTCCCTTGGGAGCTTGTTAGAAATGCAGAATCTCAAGCCTCACCCTAAATCTGCTGAATCAGAATCTGCATTTTAATAAATACCCACATGATTTTTATGTACTTGAAATTTGAGGTCACTGCTGTGGAAGGAAAAGCAATAAGGTAACAGCTTCCAGGCTATGTTTTGATGGCAGGTAACTTATATTTCTACCCCAGGCACTTTCTGAGAGCCATTGATACTGACAGATAGAGAGACAGGGAGAACCCCTTCCTAACTGAACCACAAGACCAACAGAAATTTATGTTTGCTAACAGAAGCACAATTTAATCACTAACTGGAGGATGACTATTAAAAATAGATTTGGCCCCACCATTAAACTTTACATTCTTCACTTGTAAAGTGGGACAACAGCTACCTCACTGGATTACACAAAAGAATAAATGGCACAATGTAAAACGCTGATCACGATGTCTGCTACATGGTCAATGATGAATGCATAATGTTATCACCATTATTTCTAGAATCACAATGTTTTTTACCATTTTATAAAATTTTATTTTTATAAATGAAAAATGCATTGTAGCATGAGAATTCCCCATCCTTTTTTTTCCTCTTTGTGGTTGTTGTTCAAGTGAAATTTTAAATTTCAAGAACATATATATGTTTCTTTTTAAAAAATATTTATTTTTTTAGTTTTTAGCTGGACACAATATCTTTATTTTATTTTTATGTGATGCTGAGGATTGAACCCAGTGCCTCATGCATGCTAGATGAGCACTCTACCACTGAGCCACCACCCAGCCCCATATGTATATTTCTTAACAACACATTGTACCCCATAAACATTTATAATTGTTATTTGTCAAAAATAATACAATTTTTTTATGAAGGAAGATATACAAGTAATTTTTTCAATTTATAAAACCAAGGTTTTTTAAAGCAGAGATTAATTGTGGAAAAGCCCAAAAGAAGATGAGTATTGTCCAGAACTCTCAGGTACATTCTCAAGGAAGTATGTTCAAGGTTACACAATTAATTACATGGAAAGGGGGAAAATAAGCTAAAGTTCATTGTTCCTTATTCAACAGTATAAGATCAATCTTAAATCATTATTTAAGTCTTTAGGACAATTCAACTTACATTCACAAATTGAATTTAAAGGTAACTTTAAAAGACACATCTGCAGTGTGCTCTCCTGGACTTATCCGGACAGGCTGTGTGGTTTGCACTGACGGGTTTCCACATAGGTTCTATTAATTCCCATTATGTCCTAAGCCTCCTGTCCCAGACCCAGCTGTAGAAACACTTTCAACACTAATGCAAGAATTTTGCTAGGGAAGTATTCTAAGTCCTATCTCATCTCTTCTACTAACATTTTCACTTTTTCCTGATGCCAAATTCTTCATTTGTGCTCAATTATTTTTCTAAACACTAGTTTATAGGGTCTACTCAACTACCTGTTTTTGTTTTGTTTTGTTTTATTCTTTTTAGGTTGCAGTTTAATGCTTTATAGGCAGACTGAACTGGGTTTATATCCCAGTCTCTCTACTTGCTTATGGAGCAAGAGATCTTTGGACTCAATAAGCCTCAGTTTACTTCTTTAAATGGGAATGATGTTTTAGTCAGCTTTTTTTTTTTTTTTTTTGCTGCTGTGACTAAAAGACCTGACAAGAACAATTTTAGAGGAGGAAAAGTTTATTTGGGGGCTCACGGTTTCAGAGGTCTCAGTCCATAGAAGGCCAGCTTCATTCCCGGGGGCTTGAGGTGAGGCAGAACATCATGGCAGAAGAGTGTGGCAGAGGGAAGCAGCTCACATGATGATCAGACAGTAGATAGAGAAACTCTTTTCACCCAAAGATACGCCCCCAAAGACCGCCTCCTTTAGCCACACCCTGCCTGCCTTCACTTACCACTCAGTTAATACCAATTAGGAGTAAATTCACCGACGGTGTTAAAGCTCTCATAACCCATCATTTCTCCTTTAAACCTTCTTATATTGTCTACACATGAGATTTTGAGGGACACTTCACATCCAAACCATAACAGAAGGCATATTCTTACAGATTGTTGCAGATTTGCAGGAATGAACTGAAACTATGTATGTACCATGCACAGGCAGAGGGCTGCCAAGTAGGAAATGCTCTGTAAAGGGAACTTATTTCTTCCCTGAGGCACTGTCTTCTGAGCTTCCCCCTTGAAATCTTTACATGACAATCGTTAGCCATAGAAGCCCTATTCTAAATAGGGAATCTTTGGTTACCAGTACAATTGATAATTAAATGAAATCCAAATGAAATGTAAAGCCGTTGAGCCAGTATGAACACCCTTCATTTAGTGGAGCAATCTGAGGATTGGTTATGAACTTATGGTCTTCTTGCCTCAGCTTCCCGAGTTACTGGGATTATTGGTGTGTACCACTGTGGCCAGCTGTATCAATTTTTATTTAGTCATCTCCTCTGTTGATGCACATCTAGTTTTCCAGTGCTTTGATCTTAAAAGTAGTGCCACATTTAATATACATGTACACCTCTTGGATAATTTCTTAGTACTAGAAATGATGGGCCAAGGATAAGTGCATTTAATCTTGTTTGTAGATATTACCAAATTCCCTCCTTAAAAAATACTACCAGTTTATCTTCCTTCCTAGTAATGCTATATGAAAAGGACCCATTTTCTCATATCCTTATCAACACTGGCAATGATGAAAAAAGATTTTCTAATACCCAATCTGGGAGGTGAAGTTGAAGCAAGCCAGGTACCCCCACCCAAGAGACCCTTGCTATAATTAAGCTACTCCAAAGACCCTCCCCATAATTATGCTTCTTGTCACCAAGATTTTACAAATAGTGTCAATAAAATATCAGCAAGGTTTCTGCCCAGGGCATTGTGGTTTGAAGTTTCCTCTTTCTTGTAAGTGCCAGGTTTGCATACAATAGGTGTGATAGAATTAGAGTCTGCAATCAAGCTTGTTGCTATGCAAAAGATACCATCTCTGTTTTCTTGGTGATAACTTATAAAGCCTCTCTAGCCTGAGAATATGAGACAAAGAGTAACTGTATGCCCGCCAGCCAACTGACATTTAACCACCTCACTGAGTATAAAGTTTAAAGAATTTTCAGACTCAAGATCCAGAGATTTTCAGGAATTAGCCCCTATAGACCACTGCAGCTTCAGCCTCATCTGTCCTACATTAAAATATGAGAGCTCTTTTTTTTCAAACATTTATTTATTTTTTTTTAGGAGTAGGTGGACACAACACAATGCCTTTTATTTTTATGTGGTGCTGAGGATCAAACCCGGGTCCCACCTGAGCTAGGCGAGCGCTCTACCGTTGAGCCACAATCCCAGCCCCAGAGAGCACTTTATAGTATTATTTTGTATTTATTTATGAGTGAGCTTGGGCATTTTTTATATGTAATACCCTATTTGTATCTCTTCTTCTCTAAATTGCTTGTTGACAGCCTTTGCCCAGTTTTCTAATTATAATCAATAATATAAATTCCAACAAGAAAAATAGAAAGCAAAGTGGGTATAGGCCATAGAAAAGGAAATGAGAGTGGTCCTAAAAAATATGGAAAAAAAATGTTTAACCTTACACCTAAGAGACATTCCGATTAAAATTATAATATATGATCATTTATCACCTATATTCTTGGAAATAATGAAATTTTTATAATAAAAAGAAGTAGGACTCAGCTTTTGAAGGAGAACATTTAGATCTGACAGGCCATTGAGAGGGCAGTCTGTGGTTCAGAGGAAAGGAGCCAGGGAGAAAGCACATTAAGTTGATTTGCCCCATCACATGCTGGGTTGCAGGGTCAGCTGAGATTTCCTGATCACTGAAAGACTGGAAGATACACTGAGATCCAACTCTACATCTTTTCTTTTCTTCCTTTCTTTTTCCCTCCCTCCCTCCCTTCCTTCCTTCCTTCCTTCCTTCCTTCCTTCCTTCCTTCCTTGTACCAGGGATTGAACTCAGGGGTACTCAACCACTGAGCCACATCCCCAGCCCTTGTTTGTATTTTATTTAGAGACAGGGTTTCCCTGAATTGCTTAGTGCCTCGCTTTTTCTGAGGCTAGCTTTGAACTTGCGATGCTCCTGTCTCAGCCTCTGGAGCTGCTGGGATTACAGGCATGTACCACTGTGCCTGGCCCAAATCTACCTCTTGACTTCCCCTTCTACAGGTCATTTTGGCACAGGTACAGCAATAACCCAGATGTAGTATGAGACATCCCTGACTGTCCCCATCTTCTCTCAGTTATATCCACTTATACGGGACGTGTCTGAATGTCCTAGCTTGGGGCCAAGGGACTGGGGGGCCAAAGGAAGACATTTCCAAATTATTTAGGAGTCTGCTTTAAGATTTTGCATGTCAAGACTGCTTAATCAGAAGTGATTTCAGAGGAAAGGAAATATAATCCTCTAAAGTCGAAAGAGCTGTTTTTTTTTTTTTTTTTTTTTTTTTTTTTTT